>NC_054538.1:46897742-47000242 GCF_017654505.1 Polyodon spathula
TTGATTCCAGACCCTCACATTCTCTGTGTACAAAACTATTTTATGTTCTGAATGCCCCTTTTTTACCGGTAATCCTTGTTTCTTTTTTCAGGCTGAAAAAGTCCCTTGGGTCGACACTGTCAATATACCTTTTAGAATTTTGAATGCTTGAATCAGATCGCCACGTAGTCTTTTTTGTTCAAGACTGAACAGATTCAATTTTTTTAGCCTGTCTGCATATGACAATTTTAAGCCCGGAATAATTCTGGTCGCTCTTCTTTGCACTCTTTCTAGAGCAGCAATATCTTTTTTATAGCGAGGTGACCAGAACTGCACACAATATTCAAGATAGAGGTCTTACAAGTGCATTGTACAGTTTTAACATTACTTCCCCTTGATTTAAATTCAACACTTTTCACAATGCATCCGAGTATCTTGTTAGCCTTTTTTATAGCTTCCCCACATTGCCTAGATGAAGACATTTCTGAGTCAACAAAAACTCCTAGGTCATTTTTTAGATTCCTTCTCCAATTTCAATATCTCCCATATGATATTTATAATTTACATTTTTATTTCCTGCATGCAGTACCTTACACTTTTCTCTATTAAATGTCATTTGCCATGTATCTGCCCAGTTCTGAATCTTGTCTAGATCATTTTGAATGACCTTTGCTGCTGCAACAATGTTTGCCACTCCTCCTACTTTTGTGTCGTCTGCAAATTTAACAAGTTTGCTTACTATACCAGAATCTAAATCATTAATGTAGATTAGGAATAGCAGAGGACCTAATACTGATCCCTGTGGTACACCACTGGTTACCACACTCCATTCTGAGGTTTTTCCTCTAATCAGTACTTTCTGTTTTCTACATGTTAACCACTCCCTAATCCATGTACATGTGTTTCCTTGAATCCCAACTGCGTTCAGTTTGAGAATTAATCTTTTGTGCGGGACTTTGTCAAAAGCTTTCTGGAAATCTAAATAAACCATGTCATATGCTTTGCAATTATCCATTATCGATGTTGCATCCTCAAAAAAATCAAGCAAGTTAGTTAGGCACGATCTCCCTTTCCTAAAACCATGTTGACTGTCTCCCAGTACTCTGTTACCATATAGGTAATTTTCCATTTTGGCTCTTATTATAGTTTCCATAAGTTTGCATATAATAGAAGTCAGGCTTACTGGTCTTGTAGTTACCTGGTTCAGTTTTGTTTCCCTTTTTGTGGATCGGTATTACGTTTGCAATTTTCCAGTCTGTCGGTACCACCCCTGTGTCAAGAGACTGCTGCATGATCTTGGTTAGCGGTTTGTAAATTACTTCTTTCATTTCTTTGAGTACTACTGGGAGGATCTCATCCGGCCCAGGGGATTTGTTTATTTTAAGAGCTCCTAGTCCCTTTAACACTTCTGCCTCAGTTATGCTAAAGTTATTTAAAACTGGATAGGAACTGGATGACATGTGGGGCATGTTGTCAGTATCTTCCTTTGTAAAAACTTGTGAAAAGTAATCATTTAACATATTTGCTATTTTTTTTTTCTTCCTCTACGATTTTGCCATTTGTATCTCTTAAACATTTAATCTCCTCTTTGAATGTTCTCTTGCTGTTGTAATATTGGAAAAACATTTTGGAATTGGTTTTAGCTCCCTTAGCAATGTTCATTTCTATTTCTCTCTTGGCCTTTCTAACTTCCTTTTTGACTTGCATTTGCAGTTCTGTGTACTCTTTCTGTGTACTTTCTTTTTGGTCCTTTTTTAAATGCTCTGTAAAGTGCCTTTTTTCGCTGAATATTTTTTTTAAATTGATCTATTAAACCATTTTGGCAATTTAGTTTTACATTTAGATTTGTCTACTTTAGGGATATAATTGTTTTGCGCCTCTAGTACTACGTTTTTGAAGAACAACCATCCTTCTTCTGTGGGTGTTTTCTCTATTTTACTCCAATCTACTTCTGTCAGTCTCTGTTTCATGCCTTCATAGTTTGCTTTTCTAAAATTGTAAACCTTAGCTTTAGTCTTTACTTTTGAGGATTTAAAAAACACTTCAAAATGAGACCATGTTGTGGTCTGAGTTTGCCAGTGGTTCTCTGATCTCTGTTTTAGTTATTCTACACACACACACACACACACACACACACACACACACACGATTATATTATGTTTTACCGATAATGAGCCGTTAAACTATTAGCAGCCTTAACAAATAATTGGCTTGTATACCCACGTAATTGGATTTTTTGTTTACGTGACTTTGTGATTGCTAAGTTTTCTAAACGCTGCGAACCATAAGTAGACATAACAATGTATTAATTGTATCTAAATAAATAAATAAATAAATAATACTAAGACAATTATTAGGCACAGAGATGGGAAAGGCTTGCAAAACAGGCAACAGCAGCCAGCGCGTGCAGTTTCACTTCATTTTAGCTTCTAATACTGTTGTACATTATGTTACATTCATTCTGTTCACTGTATCTTCAACTTAGTATCACTAGGACCTACTGTACCCTCGTGCACCACACTCTTGAGAACGTTGGTTTCCCTTTCAATTCGAATGACAACCATTACCGAATGGGAAGAGCCTCTCTGACCGACAATCACTGAACATATATACAAAAGCTGCCCTATAGGGGCCCTGATGTGAGGGAGAAGTCCCTCTCACCTCCTGTTGAAGAGGTACGTCCTCACAGTAGCACATCGCCATTTTCTCTCTCATATCACTGAGACAAGTTGTGAATAGCTTTTGCTTCTGTTACCGAATTTGGCTGATTTGTTGGATTTATCCACAAATTTAAAACAATACACAGTAAAATCTCGCTTCAAGCGTGTCTAAAAGAGTGCTCTCGTTTTATTCTCGCATCAGTTTCTGACTGGAGCTGGTTTCAACCCCTCTAAAAGAGATTAGTGAGCGGCCATTGCTCTTTTCACTACACAAGGCCTTGTGTAGTTGATGCACCGTATGGAGAGCTGTTGTGGTGCTGTAAGTAGACTCCCTGGACTCGTGGCGTCATCCTCTACGCTGAATTAATTGGTCACAGCGACCAATAAAAACAAAAAAAAAACAGCTTAGGCTTAACGCACCTCTCAATCCTCAGGCTTTCCTGGCGCGGCTGCACTTGCCCTCGGCAACCACGCCGATGGAATCGGCTGCATACCTCGGCATCAACCGCGGTTTTTCCCGCTGATAGTGAGGTTGAGTGACTGACTCAGCACCGACCACGCTCTTTTCGATGCCAACCCCGGTACCGATTGATTCAGCACCAGGGAATAGCTTCGAGGCCGTCTACAGCCTGGCAACGACCACACTACACATCGTGATTGACCTCGGCACCGATCGCGCACGTCTCGATGCCAGACTCAGCACTAACAGCGCCTGCCTCGACGCCGATCCAGGCACCGTCTGATTCGGCACCGGTGAATCGTTTTAAAAGTGTCTGCAGACTACTCATCGAGCGCAGCATCTTAAAAAAACCTGCAAAGCATGTCGGTCCAGTCGACTGGGTCTTCCACTGGTTTTCACCAGTGTGCCCGGTATGTAGCGAAACTGCCCAGGCAGGATGAGCACCGATCCTGCACCAGGTGGGCCAGAGCACACGGCCAAAGCACTGGCAGGTGAGCTGGACTGCTCTCCCAGTCGGAAGTTCCAGAGGAGAACTAAGTGACGGAGAGCAGCCCTATCCCCAGCAGAGTCTCTCTCCTCAAGCCATGGGAGAATGAGATCAGTGGTCCAAGAGCCTCCGCAGAGGTCGTCCAGGACCCCCCTGTTATAGTGACCAGGGAACTCTCCAGCACAACTGGGTCACTCTCCCCTTCCCCACCACCGGTACAGAGGTGCAGACACCTCTCAGGGGAGGCGAGATGGTCACCGCCAAGGCGGTACCACTCGAGGGGACGCTCACCAGGGGACAGACGGTCACTACGCAGGCACTGCTCCCCTTCCCCAGGGGACAGAAGGTCACCATGCAGGCACCTCTCCACTTACAGAAGCAGGCGCAAACAGTCACTGTCTCAGCCACCTCGAAGGCGCCCAAGCTCGGCATAGCGGTGCTTCGCGGAGCTGGCAGAGACTGTAAGGGCCCAGCAGACCATGCCCGGAGAATTGTAACAGGGCGAGCAGCCCTGTATAGTGTTTATTGTAGAACGGGGCTTCCCCTCCGCCCCTGTACTGTGTTTTGTGTTTACTTATTATTAACTTTTGTTTATAGATGACGGCGAAACGCCGTGTGTCTTATTTGTTTATAATTTATTGTATGACAGCATAGCTGTGCCTTTAGTTTTGTTATTGTATTGCAGCGTGGATGGGAAGCCCAATCCAAATTATAAAACCCATGCAGAAGGTGACCATCTCACGAATTAAGTGATTAATTTGTTGCTAATCGGGAGATGATCCCCTGCATAAATACCTGCAGCTCTCTGCACTTCGGTGTGGCTGTACGGAGAAGGGCGAGAGAGCGAGCGAGCAAGGAGAAAATAAATTTAAAACAATCTAGGATCAGTGAAGGCGATTGCCCAGCCTGACCTGGATCATATTTGTTAAGAACATAAGAACATAAGAAAGTTTACAAACGAGAGGAGGCCATTCGGCCCATCTTCCTCGTTTGGTTGTTAGTAGCTTATTGATCCCACAATCTCATCAAGCAGCTTCTTGAAGGATCCCAGGGTGTCAGCTTCAACAACATTACTGGGGAGTTGATTCCAGACCCTCACAATTCTCTGTGTAAAAAATGTGTCTCCTATTTTCTGTTCTGAATGCCCCTTTGTCTAATCTCCATTTGTGACCCCTGGTCCTTGTTTTTTTTTCAGGCTGAAAAAGTCCCTTGGGTCGACACTGTCAATACCTTTTAGAATTTTGAATGCTTGAATTAGGTCGCCACGTAATCTTCTTTGTTCAAGACTGAACAGATTCAATTCTTTTAACCTGTCTGCATATGACATGCCTTTTAAGCTCGGAATAATTCTGGTCACTGTTCTTTGCACTCTTTCTAGAGCAGCAATATCTTTTTTATAGCGAGGTGACCAGAACTGCATACAGTATTCAAGATGAGGTCTTACTAGTGCATTGTACAGTTTTAACATTACTTCCCTTGATTTAAATTCAACACTTTTCACAATGTATCCGAGCATCTTGTTAGCCTTTTTTATAGCTTCCCCACTTTGTCTAGATGAAGACATTTCTGAGTCAACAAAAACTCCTAGGTCTTTTTCATAGATTCCTTCTCCAATTTCAGTATCTCCCATATGATATTTATAATGTACATTTTTATTTCCTGCGTGCAGTACCTTACACTTTTCTCTATTAAATGTAATTTGCCATGTGTCTGCCCAGTTCTGAATCTTGTCTAGATCATTTTGAATGACCTTTGCTGCTGCAACAGTGTTTGCCACTCCTCCTACTTTTGTGTCGTCTGCAAATTTAACAAGTTTGCTTACTATACCAGAATCTAAATCATTAATGTAGATTAGGAATAGCAGAGGACCTAATACTGATCCCTGTGGTACACCGCTGGTTACCACACTCCATTCTGAGGTTTTTCCTCTAATCAGTACTTTCTGTTTTCTACATGTTAACCACTCCCTAATCCATGTACATGTGTTTCCTTGAATCCCAACTGCGTTCAGTTTGAGAATTAATTTTTTGTGCGGGACTTTGTCAAAAGCTTCCTGGAAATCTAAATAAACCATGTCATATGCTTTGCAATTATCCATTATCGATGTTGCATCCTCAAAAAAATCAAGCAAGTTAGTTAGACACGATCTCCCTTTCCTAAAACCATGTTGACTGTCTCCCAGGACCCTGTTACCATATAGGTAATTTTCCATTTTGGATCTTATTATAGTTTCCATAAGTTTGCATATAATAGAAGTCAGGCTTACTGGTCTGTAGTTACCTGGTTCAGTTTTGTTTCCCTTTTTGTGGATCGGTATTACGTTTGCAATTTTCCAGTCTGTCGGTACCATCCCTGTGTCAAGAGACTGCTGCATGATCTTGGTTAGCGGTTTGTAAATTACTTCTTTCATTTCTTTGAGTACTACTGGGAGGATCTCATCCGGCCCAGGGGATTTGTTTATTTTAAGAGCTCCTAGTCCCTTTAACACTTCTGCCTCAGTTATGCTAAAGTTATTTAAAACTGGATAGGAACTGGATGACATGTGGGGCATGTTGTCAGTATCTTCCTTTGTAAAAACTTGTGAAAAGTAATCATTTAATATATTTGCTATTTTTTTTTCTTCATCTACGATTTTGCCATTTGTATCTCTTAAACATTTAACCTCCTCTTTGAATGTTCTCTTGCTGTTGTAATATTGGAAAAACATTTTGGAATTGGTTTTAGCTCCCTTAGCAATGTTCATTTCTATTTCTCTCTTGGCCTTTCTAACTTCCTTTTTGACTTGCGTTTGCAGTTCTGTGTACTCTTTCTGCATACTTTCTTTTTGGTCCTTTTTTAATGCTCTGTAAAGTGCCTTTGTTCGCTGAATATTTTTTTTAATTGATCTATTAAACCATTTTGGCAATTTTGTTTTACATTTAGATTTGTCTACTTTAGGGATGTAATTGTTTTGCGCCTCTAGTACTACATTTTTGAAGAACAACCATCCTGCTTCTGAGGGTGTTTTCTCTATTTTACTCCAATCTACTTCTGTTAGTCTCTCTTTCATACCTTCATAGTTTGCTTTTCTAAAATTGTAAACCTTAGCTTTAGTCATTACTTTTGGGGATTTAAAAAACACTTCAAATGAGACCATGTTGTGATCTGAGTTTGCCAGTGGTTCTCTGACCTCTGTTTTAGTTATTCTATCTTCTTTATTTGAAAAGACTAAATCAAGGCATGCCTCCCCTCTAGTCGGTGCCTTGACAAATTGTGTTAGGAAGCAGTCATTTGTCATTTCCACCATTTCTATTTCATCCTTCGTGCTACCCATCGGGTTTTCCCATTTTATTTGGGGGAAGTTGAAATCCCCCATTAGTATGGCTTCTCCTTTGCTACATGCATTTCTAATGTCATTGTATAACAGATTATTTTGCTCACCGTTTGAATCTGGCGGTCTATAGCATGCTCCTATTATTATGCCTTTTGAATTTTTGTCCGTTATTCTGACCCATATTGATTCGGTTTTATTTTCTTTGTCCAGGTTTAACACCTGGGCTTCAAGACTGTTTCTTATGTATAGCGCTAGCCCTCCTCCTCTTCTGTCCTGCCTGTCTTTCCTATACAGTGTATACCCACAAATATTATATTCGTCCCCATCACTCTCAGACAACCACGTTTCTGTAACACTTATCACATCATAGTTGCCTGTTAGTGCAGTAGCTTCAAGTTCTAGAATTTTGTTTCTGATACTTCTAGCATTTAGATAAATACATTTAATGGTTGTCTTACCCGAGTTGTTGTTCTTGTTTTGATGCGGTCTCCCTTCTGTTTTTTTTGTTGATTTCTCCCCCCTTCCTTTCTAGTTTAAATGCTTCTAAACCTGCTTGAGAATCTTTTCTCCAAGTAGACTGGTTCCCTTTTTATTTAAATGCAGTCCGTCCCGTCTATACAGATAGTCCTCGTTGTAGAATGTGGTCCAATGATCAAGATAAGTGAAGCCTTCCCGTGTGCAGCACATCTTCAGCCATGCGTTTTGATTAATTATTTCCAGCTGTCCATATGGTCCTTTGCAAGGTGCCGGTAGTATACCAGAAAATACCACAGTTTTGTTTTTCTCTTTTAATTTCCTTCTTAGCTCTCTGAATTTGTTTTGCAGGGATTCTGGTCGGTTCGGGCAAGTTACAAGACATTATTTAACCTGAGCAATTGCAATGATATACACAATTATTCTCAGGGTCCTTTGTAAACAATAATGAACACTACTGTCGATTATTTTCTCAAAATAAATTTATAAATAAAATAAGTTATTCACTCCATTATCAGTTGTAAGAAAAATGTATCTGATAACTTCAGTTAATGAAATGTTCCCTTTGAGAAACAATGCAAGTTCAGTTTGCAGTTTGGACCCCCTTACTACAACAGTGTGCTGCCTACCAGGAGCCTCTGTCACGCACATCACTGAGGACGTGGACAGGCTCCTAGAACAAACAGGAGACGACCAGGCAGTAATCGTCCACATCGGTAGAAACAACATTGGAATAGACAGACCAAAATCCCTGCAAAACAAATTCAGAGAGCTAGGAAGGAAATTAAGAGATAAGACCAAAACTGTGGTATTTACTGGGATACAGCCGGCACCTTGCAAAAGACCATATGGAGAGCTGGAAATAATTAATCTAAATGCATAGCTGAAGACGTGTTGCACACGGGAAGGCTTCGCCTATCTTGATCATTGGACCAAATTCTACAACAAGGACTATCTATATAGGCGGGATGGACTGCACTTAAATAAAAAAGGAGCCAATCTACTTGGAGAAAAGATCCTCGAGCAGGTTTAGAAACACTCAAACTAGAAAGGAAGGGGGGAGAAGTCAACAAAAAAACAGAAGGGAGACCGCATCTTAACAAGGACAACAACTTGGGTAAGAAAGCCATTAAATTTATTTATATAAATGCTAGAAGTATCAAAAACAAAATTTTAGAACTTGAAGCTACTGCATTAACAAGTACTCATAATGTGATGAGTATTACAGAAACTTGGTTGTCTGAGAGTGATGGGGGTGAATGTAATATTTGTGAGTATACACTGTATAGGAAAGACAGGCACGACAGAAGAGGTGGAGAGGTAGCATTATACATAAGAAACAGTCTTGAAACCCAGGTGTTAAATCTCGACAAAGAAAATAAAGCCGAATCAATATGGGTCAGAATAACGGACAAAAATTCAAAGGGCGTAATAGGAGAATGATATAGACCGCCAGATTCAGATGGCAAGCAAAATAATAAGCTATACAATGACATTAGAATTGCGGGTATCAAAGGAGAGTCCATACTAATGGGGGAGTTCAACTTCCCCCATATAAAAAGGGAAAACCCGGTGGGGAGCAAGACGGATGAAATTGAAATGGTGGAAATGACAAATGACTGCTTCCTAACACAATTTGTCAAGGCACCGACTAGAGGGGAGGCATGCCTTGATTTAGTCTTTTGAAATAATGAAGACAGAAAAACTAACAGAGGTCAGAGAACCACTAGCAAACTCAGACCACAACATGATCTCATTTGAAGTGCTTTTTAAAACCCAAAAAGTAATGACTAAAGCTAAGGTTTACAATTTTAGAATGGCAAACTATGAAGGTATGAAACAGAGACTAACAGAAGTAGATTGTAGTAAAATAGAGAAAACATCCAAAGAAAAAGGTTGGCTGTTTTTTAAAAATGTAGTACTAGAAGCACAAAACAATTACTTCCCAAAAGTAGACAAATCTAAATGTAAAACAAAATTGCCAAAATGGTTTAATAGAGCAATTTAAAATAAAACAAACATTCAGCGAAAAAAGACCCTTTTACAGAGCGTTTAAAAGGGACCCAAAAAAAGTACACAGAAAGAGTACACGGACCTACAAATGCAAGTCAAAAAGGAAGTTAGAAAGGCTAAGAGAGAAATAGAAATGAGCATTTCTAAGGGTGCTAAAACCAATTCCAAAATGTTTTTCCAATATTACAACAGCAAGAGAACATTCAAAGAGGAGACTAAATGTTTAAGAGATACAAATGGCAAAATCATAGACGAAGAAAAAAAAAAAAGCAAATATATTAAATGATTACTTTTCACAAGTTTTTACAAAGGAGGATACGGACAACATGCCTCACATGTCAACCTGTTGCTATCCAGTTTTAAATAACTTTAGCATAACTGAGGCAGAAGTGTTAAAGGAACTAGGAGCTCTTAAAATAAACAAATCCCATGGGCCGGATGAGATCCTCCCAATAGCACTCAAAGAAATGAAAGAAGTTATTTATAAACCACTAGCTAAGATCATGCAACAGTCTCTTGACACAGGGGTTGTACCGACAGACTGGAAAATTGCAAACGTAATACCGATCCATAACAAGGGAAAGAAAACCGAACCAGGTAACTACAGACCAATAAGCATGACTTGTATTATATGTAAACATATAGAAACTATAATAAGATCCAAAATGGAAAATTATCATATGGTAACAGTATCCTGGGAGACAGTCAACATGGTTTTAGGAAAGGGAGACCTTGTCTAACTAACCTGCTTGATTTTTTTGAGGATGCAACATCGATAATGGATAATTGCAAAGCATATGACATGGTTTATTTAGATTTCCAGAAAGCTTTTGACAAAGTCCCGCATAAAACATTAATTCTCAAACTGAACGTAGTAGGGATTCAAGGAAACACATGTACATGGATTAGGGAGTGGTTAACATGGAGAAAATATAAAGTACTGATTAGAGGAGAATTAGGAGTATTAGGTCCTCTGCTATTCCTAATTTACATTAATGATTTAGATTCTGATATAGTAAGCAAACTTGTTAAATTTGCAGATGACACAAAAGTAGGAGGCGGGGCAAACACTGTTACAGCACAAAGGTCATTCAAATTGATCCAGACAAGATTCAGATCTTGGCAGTCACATGGCAAATGACATTTAATAGGGAATTGTGAGATACTGCACGCAGGAAATAAAAATGTTTATTATAAATATCATATGGGAGATACTGAAATTGGAGAAGGAATCTATGAAAAAGACTTAGGAGTTTTTGTTGACTCAGAAATGTCTTCATCTAGACAATGTGGGGAAGCTATAAAAAAGGCCAACAAGATGCTCGGATATATTGTGAAAAGTGTTGAATTTAAATCAAGGGAAATTATGTTAAAACTGTACAATGCATTTGTAAGACCTCATCTTGAATATTGTGTTCAGTTCTGGTCACCTCGATACAAAAAGAGTGCAAGGAGCAGCAACCAGAATTATTCCGGGTTTAAAAGGCATGTCATATGCAGACAGGCTAAAAGAATTTAATCTGTTCAGTCTTGAACAAAGAAGACTATGCGGTGACCTAATTCAAGCATTCAAAATTCTAAAAGGTATTGACAATGTCGACCCAAGGGACTTTTTCGACCTGAAAAAAGAAACAAGGACCAGGGGTCACAAATGGAGATTAGAGTAAGGGGCATTCAGAACAGAAAATAGGAGACACTTTATTACACAGAGAATTGTGAGGGTCTGGAATCAACTCCCCATTAATGTTTTTGAAGCTGACACCCTGAGATCCTTCAGAAGCTGCTTGATGAGATTCTGGGATCAATAAGCTACAAACAACTAAACGAGCAAGACAGGCCGAATGGCCTCCTCTCGTTTGTAAACTTTCTTTTGTTCTTATGTTCTTTAAGTGGAAAGACAACCATTACCAAATGGGAGAGCCCCTCTGACCCATCAGTCACGGAGCACATATAAAAAAGCTGCCCTATCAGTCCTTGCTGTGAAGAGGAAGTCCCTCCCACCTCCTGCTGAAGAGGGACACCCACACAGTAACATATCGCCATTTTCTCTCTCAACTCATTGAGACAACACTCTGATCCCTTTGCGCTCTCTTTGTGCTAGAACTTGGCTATTTTGCATGATGAAAAACTCCCTAGCCTGCAAAAACTAATTTGCTACGGTAAGCTTCTACATTTACACGTATATTGAGATTGCTAGTCGCCTTAGTCTCCTCAGGTAGATTTCTACTGAATAGAGCTGGTTTCGACCCCTCTATAGAGATTGGCGCTAAGCTCTTCTTTTCCTTCTCTCACTGTAGTCACTTACTCTGCTTGATTGCATGAGCTATTTGTGTCAGCTGCTGTCGGGTGATCCCGCTGTCAAGCGGTGCTGACCCCGATGCCGATTGACTCTGCTCCAGCTACAATCCAGCTCGGTGGCTACCATGCTCTTCTCGGCGAAGACTCCAACGCCAATTGACTCTGCTCCAGCTGCAATCCAGCTCGGCAGCTATCGCGCCCTCTTTGGCACTCGCGCCAACCGCACTCCTTGCTGATGCTGCCATGTCAATGCGCTCTACAGCGTCCTCCACTGGGTTTCACCAGTGTGACCAATGTGCAGTGAAGCTCCCAAAGGAGAATGGGCACACTCGCTGTGTCTGGTGCTTGAGATCTGCCCATGCAGCCAAGGTCCTGACAGGAGAGACGGACTGCTCTCCCTGTCAACAGTTCACCAACAGAATCAGGTGCAGGAGGGCAGCCCTCTCCCCATTGGACTCCCATTCCTCGGAGCATGGAAGGGTACTGTCTACTGAGACAGCCCAGGGCCTTTCTCAATGGATCTCTGGAACCCTGCCTACTACAGTGGTGAGAGAGGTTCACCCTCTCCTACCCCACCACCTGTACGGAGGCATAAATGCCCCTCTGTGGAATCGCAGTGAACTCCGCCTAGGCGGCACGGTTCGAGAGGGCGATCACCGGCGGTAGAAGCTCACCGAAAAGGTATCGCTCCCCTTCTCCTCATTGACGCAGACGCTCTCCTTTTGTGTCTCCGGAAAAATGCCAGAGCTCTGCGGAGAGGCGTTTTGAAGAGCTGGCTCAGGCTGTGAGAGCCCAGCAGACCATGCTTGAGTCCTTGCTGCAGGCTCAAGGTAGACTGCCCCCTGCTACCGGGCAGCCCCAGCCCCCCCACTCCCTAGACCCCCAAGCCCCGGTGAGCTCTCCTTCACTGCCTCAGGGTTGGACGTGTCCGACCTCACCACTTCCGTCAGGCAGGCCACAGCCGGGAGCTCCACTCCAACCCTTCCGCATACCTCTCAGAGGGAGGAGTTCCATGCTCTGAAGCAGTGTGCGGCTGCTGCCTTTGATGTTCCCTGGCCTGTGGAACAGGAAGGAAAGGGGAATCGCTTCCTTAAAGAGGGCAAACTACACAGCATGCTTTTCCTCTCTGAGAACTTTTTGGAGTTGGTTCACACTCCCTCTGTCTCTAGAACAGCAGAGTCCCTGCTGCACGCCGCCAGAGCCCAAGAAGCTCGCCTGGGCATGTTCCCTCCCATCGGGGACACGATCACTGTTTTGGTGCAGGGGTTCACCTTCATCAGGGGGGATAAATACCTTACCTGCCCTTCCAAGCCATGCAGGACAGCTGATGCAATGCTAAAGAATTCTTCAGCAGCGTTGTCGGTGAAAGCAGTGAATGCCATGTCCATCTTGTTGCTCTACCAGTCACGGTTAGTGGCAAGACTGCGGGAGTGGGCAACGGAAGATGCGGGGGAACTCCATGTTGTGATGGGAGTGATGACTGAACTGATGGAGGAGCTAGGTCAGTCATTAGGGAGGTCTCTGGTGACACTAGTGGCTGCCCACCGACCTCTTTGGCTGACCCTTGCCAAAGTTGTGGAGACTGAGAAGACTGCATTACTGGATGCCCCAGTAACACCGGGGTAGACATTCAGAGCAACTGTGGATGTGAGCCTTGAGAGGTCCAACAAGGCCACGAAGGTCGCTTCAAAGTTCTCACGCCTTCCTCCCTATCGCCAGTGTCCTAGGTGGCCTTTCCAGTCTACTGGGGCAGCTAGGCTTGAATGCCTCCACCTTAGGCCAAGCAAGCAGACAGAGGAAAAGTTGGTGGCAATGGACCACCGCCAGCCAGGGGTAACCGGTTCTCTGGCTGGAGACCAAGGCCGGGGCCTAAAAAAGATGTGCCCCCTCCCAAGCACAAGGGAGACAGCCCCTGAGGGGCTCCGGCTGCCACCTTCCCCCCCCTCACAACTGGACTGACCACTGGACACAACTATGAGACATGATTACGCTCTACAATTCCGCTTAGGCCCGCCACCCTTCAAGAGTGTGCTCTCTACCACTATCAGACCAGTGTGCACGATTCTCCTCCAATAGGAGATCGCCACTCTTCAACAAAAGCATGCTGTGTGCTTGGTAGATCCAAGTGATGCCCTAGGCAGGTTCTACTCCAGGTACTTCCTGGTACCCAAGAGGGACGGAGGTTTCCAACCTATTCTGGACCTCAGGGTCCTCAAGGTGGTCCTCAAACAACGAAACTTCAACATGTTGACCGCGCAGCATATCTTCCAATCGGTCCAGCCGGTTCACTTCGATCGACCTGCAAGACGCCTACTTCCATGTCCCGATCCATACAGTGCACAGAAAATATCTACGCTTCACCTTTCAAGGCAGCGCATACAAATTCTGTCTTCTACCCTTTGGCTTCTTGTTGGCACCCCACACATTTTCCAAGTGCATGGACGCAGCACTGACTCCGCTCAGGCTGCGGGGTATTCGGATCTTGAACTACCTGGACGATTGGCTAGTTTGCGCACGTTCCAAAGCATGCGCCGAGGCACACATCAGACAGGTCATAGATCATGTGATGAAGTTAGGGCTCTCCATACATCAACAGAAGAGCAACTTTGTACTGTCTCAGTCCACAGTGTTTCTCGGAAGACAGGATTCGGTAGTTGGAAGTCACGCTCTCCCAATTCAGGGAGGATGATCTTCTACATGGCAAAACTTTTCAAAGGTTATTGGAGCTGATGGCAGCTGCCTCAAAAATCCTTCCCCTAGGGCTACTGAGAATGCGCCTGCTTCAAGCTTGGGTGAATGGGCTCAAGGTGTATGCAGTCCGCGATTGACACCGGCTGGTGCAAGTTTCCAGACAATGCTGGAAAATGCTGGAGTGGTGGCTCCGCCCTAGCAATCTACACCTCAGATTTCCTCTCTGCTCCCCCCACAGAAGGAAATTTGTCACTACGGACGCCTCCAGCCTGGGCTGGAGAGCTGTCTGGAATGGGAGGGGAATACGAAGTCAGTGGAATGGACCTTGGCAGCAAGCACATATAAATGCCCAAGAACTGCAAACAATATTCCTAGCGCTCTCTCATTTTCGCCAGCAGTTAGTGCACAAACACTTTCTGTGGTCACCTACATAAACCACCAAGGTGGCCTGTACTCACGTGGCCTTCACCATACGACGCACAGACTCCTCTCTCTCTTGGACACACAGAAACTTGCGTTCCATCAGGGCGGTCCACCTCCCGGGGTGGCCAGTAGAGCAGCAGACCTCCTGTCCAGAGGAGCTCCAGACAGCTCAGAGTAGAGACTGCACCCTCAGGTTGTGAAACGAATTTGGGAGAGGTTTTGTACAGTATAAGTCAACCTCTTCACCACAGCCGAGCCCACTCATTCCCCCCTGTGGTTTTCTATGGAGAGGGAAGGGGGTCCCCTGGGAGTAGATGCTCTAGCTCACCCCTGGCCACTGTGGCTCTTATATGTGATCCCTCCGCTACCACTATTATTCCTGACACTAAAGAGGATCAGGGTGAAGAAAGCTCAGGTTTTGCTGGACACACCCAGATGGCCGAGGCACCCCTGGTTTGCTCTGCTCTCCAACACGTTGTGGGGCCAACTGTGGCAGCTCCCGCTCTGCAAGGACCTTCTAAGCCAAGCGGGGTGGGGCGGGGCAGGGCAGGGCATGTCACAAAGACGGCTGTAGTGGGTGACGTCAGACCAGAAATGAATACACAGCACTGCGAGTAAAATAATGAATGAATGCGCTGCTGCGCGGTTTATTATTATAAAATAAAACAGGACACGGCACTGGCAACCAAAACAAAGAGACAAACAAAAACGAACTACACAGACAAACATGGTGAGCTTCTATTTTACTTTACGTTATTATTTGTATTATTACCTCCGTCTCCAATCCTGTTCTCCACTCACCGAACACACAACCCTGAGTGAGTGAAAACAAGCTGCTTTTATGCAGCTGTACTGAGACTCGATTGCTAATCAATCATTCAATTGGAGTCACGGTACAACTGCACGTGAATTATTAAAGTGCAATTCCCCGTGCTCACATACTAAATACAAATATACATTTTAAATACTTGTGTTACACAGACCAGTTTATATCCCTGTGATGAGTCAAAGGGTTTTCGGTCTGTCATTCAGCCTCCCGACAGTAGATGGCATCAAACCAACTCGGGACTTCCCTTACCAAGATCTCGTGACCATGGCAAAAGTCATCTTTTGAGGGGCGGCACCTTGGTGAGGGGCGGAAGTACGAGTATGTAACTTCCAGCCACTGGAGTCAAGTGAAGGATAAGGACACGTGTCGGTTGGGGATTGGTGTTCCACTGACTACAGAGGCGGGACATTACATACTAAAGGGAACGTACTACTGTGTTCGGGGTTGGTCCGAAAGTAAAGTAGGAGGAGTAACGGGTGGAGGGAGAGTCTGGTTTTGTGCAGCGGGATTTTTGAAACACTAACATTTCTTTTGTCTTTTTTTTGTTTATGTATGGGTCACCACGAAGACAAATTAAAGACGAGTCATCACAGTTTGTTTTGGATTCCACCCCTGCACTCCTTCCCTCACACCATTTTGTTTTTCGTTTGTTATTTAATCCTTTTGTTGTGTATAGAAAATAAAAATAAATTATTTTATTTCTGTACACATAAATTACTGTCTGGACATTCCATTTAATACACTCTCGCCTCACACGTGGTGTCAGAAGTGGGATTGGATCCAGCTACAGTTTTGACAATGTTTAGGGAGCAGGAGGAGAAGCGAGAGGAGAGAGAGACACGGCACCTGGAACAGCTCGCCCAGTTCTTGGGACAGCTGGTAGAAAAACTATCAATATCAACATCAGAGAGAGCGGTTGCCCGGATGTTTGCAGCTCAGCCTAATCTTCAGAAGATGACCTCGGAAGATGATCCCGAGGCTTTCTTGATTACTTTTGAGAGAGTGGCAGAGGCTGCAGAGTGGCCTAGGGAACACTGGGCCATGAAATTGGCACCCTGCCTGACAGGGGAAGCTCAGGCAGCGTATCGAGCCCTGACGGCCACGAATGCAGGGGACTATGTTAAAGTTAAAGAAGCCATTCTCTCACGCCTCGGGATCACGGAGGAAACATACCGGCGCCGTTTTCGGGAATACCAGCTGTCCAAGGGGATGCGGCCCCGGGTTGCGGGACAATATCTTTTAGATCAGTGCACCCGGTGGCTGCGGCCAGAAGAACATACACCCCAAGAACTGGTGCAGAAAATAGTTATAGAACAGTTTGCGTCTATACTACCGCCAGGGAATCGAGAGTGGATTAAGAGGAATAGACCTACCACTCTCGAGGATGCCCTCCTCCTGGCGGAGGCCTACGAAGACGCAAACGAAGGTGCCGGGTCAGACCCCACTCCTGCCCCTAAACTAACTCGGACCAACCAACCAATGAAGCCCAGAGGGGGTAACCGGACCTTCAGACCATGGAGGTCGAGGTTAGCCCCATCCTGGGCGAGAGAGAATCCCCCTAACCTGCCGGTCGCGGACTCGCAGGACAGATTAACTCCGTTGATGCCTCCTAACCAAGTGTGCTACCAATGTAATGAGCCTGGACACATTGCCAGGAATTGTCCAGTAATAAAGGTGGACCTGGCGACAAGATCCTGGTCAGCAGTAACAGGTAGGAACACTGGGGAATGTCGGGAGGGCCCTTATCAGTTAAGAGTACAGGTCGGGGGAAAGAGTACTTACGCATTTGCGGACTCTGGGTGTGCACAAACATTGATTCGGCAAGCTCTCTTGGATGGGGTAGCCTGGGAGCCACAGGGTAAAGTGGCTATCTCCTGTATTCATGGAGAAACTCGGGTTTATCCCACCACTAAAGTTAGACTTATTGTAGGTGATTATTCAGCTTGCGTTAAAGTGGCTGTAGCGCAATGTTTACCATACCCTGTTCTCCTGGGAAGAGACTGGCCGTTTTTTGATCGTATTTTAGGTCGGGAAATGGTCTTAGTTTCTACCAGGGGACAATTAAAGCAACAGGAGAAAACAATTGGCGAGATTTTTCCGTTGCAATCCGACCTGTTTAACCCTAAAATCCGCCCAAGAAAAACAAAAAGAGAGCGTCGGGTGGAAAAATATGAGGGAACTCTGAGACGACAAGGGGAGGGGTCTGACACAAAAGTAAACCAATCGCTGAAACGGCAAGGAAAGGGAGTAGGTATTCAGTGTAACCGGGGCTGCGAGGTTACTGAGGTGGAAGGTCATGTAATAAAAGACACTCCTCTCTGTGTACCTAACCATTGGGACCGAGATATTGACTTGGGATATGAACAACAAAATGATCCCACGTTACAGTATGCTTGGAAACGGGTTAGATATATCGAGGGGAAGGATATGCAGGAAGGACAACCGGTGGTATTTCCGCATTTTTCTGTATCTGGGCACTTATTATATAGAATAACCCGGGCTCCCGGGACGGGACAGCTCGTAAAACAGTTATTGGTTCCTAGGCCTTTTCAGTCAGAAGTCATGAGATTGGCGCATGACATTCCATTTTCAGGTCATTTGGGAACTGAAAAGACTCAGGAACGAATTCTGGCCCGGTTTTTTTGGCCTGGGGTTTATGGTCTGGTGCGGAAGTATGTATCGGAGTGTCCTGAATGTCAATTAGCTGCCCCTAAGTCAGTTCGCCCCGCACCTCTGGTTCCACTTCCAATTATTGGGGTACCGTTTGAAAGGATTGGTGTAGATTTAGTAGGCCCTCTGGAGGGAACAGAGTCAGGATATCGGTATATTTTAGTAGTAGTGGACTACGCAACGAGATATCCAGAAGCTGTTCCCTTACGCTCTATGAATGCAATAGCTGTAGCGAATGAATTGGTAAAAATATTCTCTAGGGTGGGAATCCCGAAAGAAATTCTCACTGATCAGGGCACTAATTTTATGTCAGACTGTATTCAGCAACTATATAAATTATTGAAAATTCGTTCAATTAGAACCTCAGTTTTTCATCCACAAACGGATGGGCTTGTTGAACGATTTAATCAGACTTTGAAAAATATGTTGCGCCGCTTTGTAGATCAAGAAAAACGCAATTGGGCTAAACTGCTTCCCTACTTGCTCTTTGCAGTTCGCGAGGTACCACAATCCTCAACGGGGTTTTCCCCGTTTGAGCTCTTGTACGGTCGGCAGCCGCGGGGTATCTTGGATCTCATAAGAGAAGGCTGGGAAGAACAGTCAAAGGAGTCTAAAAATGTAGTAAAATACGTGTTGCAGTTACGCGATCGCTTAGAATTAGTCGGTCGATTGGCACATGACAATCTCAAAGCGGCACAGCAGAAGCAGCAACAAAGCTACAATAAAAATGCAAGAATTCGGAACTTTCGACCTGGAGATAAAGTGTTGTTATTGTTGCCCTCATCGGAATCTAAGTTGTTTGCTAAATGGCAGGGTCCCTTTCAGGTTATTCGAGCAATTATGAGATCCGACAGCCTGGGCGTCGGAAAGAAAGTCAAATTTATCATGTTAATCTCCTGAAACCGTGGAAAGAACGGGAAGTCCATTTTATATCTCCTGTACAGGAGGGAGAGGATTTTGGACCTTCAATTGAGTCAGAGTCAGCAATTGAGGTCCCGATGGGGGAACAATTAACTCCTGATCAGCGTGAAGAGGTAAGCAATCTAATTAAAATGTTCAGTGATGTGTTTTCTAACGTGCCTGGAAGAACGCATTTGATCGAACATGCTATTATCACTCCGCCAGGTCTAAGAGTTAGACAGAGACCGTATCGCATTCCAGAGAGTCGGAGAGATTCTGTTCGAAGGGAGGTGGAGTGTATGTTGAAACTTGGGGTAATTGAACCTTCCCGAAGTGAGTGGTGTAGCCCAATAGTACCAATAGACAAGCCAGATGGGTCACTACGATTATGTATCGATTTTAGGAGGGTGAATGCTATCTCCAAGTTTGATGCATATCCCATGCCTCGAGTAGATGAACTCTTAGACAAACTGGGGCAAGCTCGGTTTATTTCAACTCTGGATCTGACGAAAGGATATTGGCAAATTCCATTAACGAAAGCCTCTCGTGAGAAAACGGCATTTTCAACCCCAGAGGGTCTTTTTCAATTTTGTACTATGCCGTTCGGACTTCATGGAGCGCCTGCTACTTTTCAGAGACTAATGGACAGGGTTTTACAACCTCATCGAGAGTATGCAGCTGCGTATATCGATGATGTAGTCATTTATAGTTCTTCCTGGAGAGAACATTTGACTAGATTAGAAGCCGTCTTACAGTCTCTGAGGAGGGCGGGGCTCACAGCGAACATGGCAAAGTGCGCTATTGGAAAAGAAGAAACTAAATATTTAGGTTTCATAATGGGTAAGGGTAGAGTGAAACCGTTGGTTTCAAAAGTCCAGGCTTTGTTGGATTCACCGGTACCTACCACGAAAACCCAGGTGAGATCACTGTTAGGGTTGGCTGGTTATTACCGCCGCTTTATTCCACACTTTTCCACTATAGCCGCCCCTCTCACTGATCTCACTAAAAAGAACGCTCCAAATAAAATTAAGTGGAGTGCAGAGTGTCAGACAGCCTTTGAATCTATTAAAACTAATTTGAGTCAGGCCCCAGCATTAATAAGCCCGGATTTCAGCCGAGAGTTCGTCCTGCAGACAGATGCATCGCAGACTGGTCTGGGGGCGGTTCTGTCCCAGGAGAGAGATGGTGTAGAACACCCGATACTATACATCAGTCGGAAGTTACTGCCCAGAGAACAGAGGTATTCGGTAGTGGAGAAAGAATGCCTGGCAGTGAAATGGGCAGTGGAATCTTTAAAATACTATCTTCTGGGACGACCCTTTGTACTCATCACAGATCACGCTTCTTTAAAGTGGTTAGACACGATGAAGGATTCAAACGCTAGGATTACGCGGTGGTACCTGGCGCTCCAACCCTTCGCCTTTCAAATAAGGTATCGTGCGGGTAAGTTACATCAAAATGCTGATTTTTTTTCCCGGGAGGGAGGGAAAAGGGAAGGGTTAGAGGTTTCCGAGTGTTCCTTCGGCTCCACTCTGAGGGGTGGGATATGTGATGAGTCAAAGGGTTTTCGGTCTGTGATTCAGCCTCCCGACAGTAGATGGCATCAAACCAACTCGGGACTTCCCTTACCAAGATCTCGTGACCATGGCAAAAGTCATCTTTTGAGGGGCGGCACCTTGGTGAGGGGCGGAAGTACGAGTATGTAACTTCCAGCCACTGGAGTCAAGTGAAGGATAAGGACACGTGTCGGTTGGGGATTGGTGTTCCACTGACTACAGAGGCGGGACATTACATACTAAAGGGAACGTACTACTGTGTTCGGGGTTGGTCCGAAAGTAAAGTAGGAGGAGTAACGGGTGGAGGGAGAGTCTGGTTTTGTGCAGCGGGATTTTTGAAACACTAACATTTCTTTTGTCTTTTTTATTTGTATGGGTCACCACGAAGACAAATTAAAGACGAGTCATCACAGTTTGTTTTGGATTCCACCCCTGCACTCCTTCCCTCACACCATTTTGTTTTTCGTTTGTTATTTAATCCTTTTGTTGTGTATAGAAAATAAAAATAAATTATTTTATTTCTGTACACATAAATTACTGTCTGGACATTCCATTTAATACACTCTCGCCTCACAATCCCGTATACCAATGACTGTACACCAACATTAACATACAACATATAACACAAAATACACACAGGGGCGGGAACTTTGCCACATATACCTCCCTTGTGCAAAGCACACATGTCCTCAATGGCCACCTCCCCCCCTTAAAATCCCAAAAGTCTCGCTCAAAGTCCTGGGCCAAGAATAGGGACTTTAAGGGGTTGATGGGTGGCAATGTTGCCAGTAGCCAGGCTGCTACTGGCCATGCTGTCAGCAGACGTGCTGACAGTGGGGTGAATCTCTCCTCCCGCTGTACCACTGGCAGCGGAAATGCTGCCAATGGTGCGGCTGTCAGCAGAAGTGCTGTCAGCTCCCAGACTGACTCCTTCAGCCGGGGCAAGTACAGCAGCGGAAAAGCTGCTGGGGTTGGTGGTCTCCAGACCTCCCCCAAGATCTCCGGCAGCGAAACTGCTGCGGGGGAAGGTGGTCTCCTGACCTCTCCTCTTCTTCATAGCCGGATGCTCCATTAGGTGGTGACTTTAAGCTAATTCTGAGATACTAGGCAACTGACAGTTCAACTCAGGTCAGCAAAACTTCAGCATTTGTTAACATGTTAAATAAACCAGCATTAATATACATGAAACTATTTATTATTGCTGCTTGATGAGATTTTGGGATCAATAAGCTACTAACAACCAAACGAGCAAGATGGGCCGAATGGCCTCCTCTCGTTTGTAAACTTTCTTATGTTCTTATGTTCTTATTTCAAGAATTAAAAAAAAAAATGTTTCAGAGGTAATGACTTGGTTTTTCTTTCATCTGATTTATTATTTTTAATTGAAAGCATAAAATCAGTATCTTATTGTCTTGTGCAGAATGATAAAGGTCAATTTAAATATGTCTTGCTTTCTTCCCAGTTCTTTTCTTAAACAATTTGATAGCTATTAGGTATGATAGTTGATAGGTATTTGGTTATGCCATAGATGTAATCAAATGGGGAAATGTATGCTATCTTATAGCAGTTTGATGCATTTCATGTTTTTGTACAAATTGTAGTGATGAAGCAAAAAAGCAGTTGATTAAAATATTAGTTGAACTCTATGTCTATGTATGTAAATGGATTATGAAAGAGCTAGTCCATAAACCTGAAATACAGGGAGTCTTATTTGTTTCTCTGCATTGTGTGAATGACTAATTTGCTATAATCTGGTCCAATAAGCTTTGTTTAGATTAACTTGGTTATTTTATTTGCAAGGAATATCATCATTTTTTTTTTTTTTTTTTTTTTTTTTTTTTTTTTATCATAACCAACACCAAGATGTCATAACAGACATCAATCATTCATAACTGACTGTCACAAAGACGGCCACAGTGGGTAACGTTAGACGAGAAACAGGAAATAAACAACGAGAGGTGGAGTTTGGTGGAGCTGAGTGAATGGTCTCGCTCAGCATTTAATAAATGAAAAGACAGACAGAAAATAAACGGTTGCAACAAACAAAAACAGGACACGGCACCGCTGTACCGTGACTTGATTGCTAATCAATCATTCAACTGGAGTCGCGGTACAACTGCACGTGAATTAATAAAGTGCAATTCCCCGTGCTCGCATATTACATTTTACTTGCACGTGATGTGCTGTGCAATCCTTGTGTCTAAATACAAATATACATTTTAAACACTTGTGTTACACAGACCCATTTATATCCATGTGTACCAATGACTATACACCAACATTAACACACAACACAAAATATACACAGGGGCGGGCACTTTGCCACACTGACATTTATATGAAGACAATTTATGCAAAATATCAGGAAAATTAAAAAAATAATGCTATAGTTATGTTCTACACTCATAGGGCCTGATCTTCGATCTTCGCGTAATCCCCTCGCTAAACTTGTGCCTCGCAAAAAAATTGTGCTTTGGCACAAAATGAGAGATACTCCAAAACGGCACAAAGCAGTTGTGAGACATTGGAATATAATAGTTTTTTGAGCAATTTGCAAATCTGTTTGTGCCTCAATATTACCTGGACTTAATTTGCTCATTGCTGAGCTCCTCATTTGTGTGCCGAGGCCATTCGCCTATGTCGGGGTTGCTGATGCTGGGTGTGCCTTGCATCATTCACATCCACACGTCGACGGACACGCTGCATGCTACCCATGTTTCCCATTGTTGCCTTTTTTGTAGTCAGTGCTGGAATGGTAGTGTTCGCGGAGTTAACGCAGTCCTTTTACAATCCTTATTCTGCGCGTCACAAACCTGGTTTTGTGCTTGGTGCATACCTTCAAATATACCAGGATCACACATATTGTCGGCAACTCTCCCCATATTGCGCGATGCATACATTTTATTTCTGCACAGCGCAGAATGGATTGTGATACGCAAAAGGACGTTTCGAATATGGCAACTTGGCACAATTTCGGCACAACGACCATTTGCGACGTGCATACCCCTCTACGTGGTGCGCAAACCTTTTGAACATCGGGCCCACAGTGCTTAATATTTATGTAAGTATTGTTTATAATACATAATTGGTGGTTTCATAAAAATAAAAAAAAATCTAATAAAATTCATAAGGTGTATTGCTTATGATATAAAGTCTGAAATAAAAAAAAAAAAAAGTTTGTATTTAAATTTATTTTGTACATTAGAGACTAAAGAAAAGCATTTTAGAAATACCAGTTTTATAATACTTTTTTCCAGCAGAATCAGATTTTATGGTTTTTTATATTAAGTGCCGGTTATGAGATTCTACTTTAGGGGTTTATTTGTAAAAATTAAGAAAAAAAATCATGAAACAAATGAACAAAATATGATGGATCAATACTTGGATGCAAAACTTCAAAGTCTGAACAGGGAAATGTTTCTAAAAATAATTCAATAATTCAGAAAAAGCAGAAGGGAGCGATTAGTAGGACAGAGTGCCGGCTAGAAAGGACCGGACCTAGGATAGATGAGAAGGCGAGGCCCACTCTAGTAGCAGACCAGCAGAGCTGGACATGGAAGCTAGGATAGAAGGTGGTCACTGACTGAGGTCAGCAATGCCGACACAACCCAGGGGCAAAAGACCCAGCAACCGAAAACACATACAAGGTTTATGACTCGAGGAGCCGCCCCTCGGGAGGAAGACAGTCCTGGTAGACAGGGACACGATAGGAGATAGAGAGAGAGACAGATAGGTACCCATCGTCTGAAACTTCTGTAAAGGGGCGCTCGTTACACCCCCAATTGGCCGAGACTTCACGCTGCCTGGGACCTAAAATAAGGACAAGGCATAGAGGTTAGTATAGGACTCGAGCACGGAGTAGCCACGTCCCAAATTGAGGCAGAGTATAGAACAGAGTCTCGGGTGAGGTAAGATAAGCGCAGGAGCTGCGAAAGGACAGAGTGTGGCCAGAGGTCCACTCTAACTCGCATGGTGAGAACCCCCCTGAAGGTAAGGGAGGTGGATGCCTAGCTCTGAGGTCAGGGAAGTGAGACTCATTTGCCCCCCAAAGGATGGACCCCTGGCTCGTGAAATCTTCCACACCGTGAGACGAACAAAAGACAGCACATGCCAGCGCATAACATAAACAAAAGACCAGAAGATAAAACGGGACAAACAGGAGGATTGTTAGTATTTTAGTGGGATGTGACTATGTGTATACCTGCTGCTTAGTGGAGAGGAAATAACCCCTTGAGGCTGATTAGGGGAAAACCTCTGGTGGCCTCAGAAGACAGGAAGCCCCCACTCCGGGCATACTAGCAATTTTGAAAGGAGCAGCAACTATATCAGTGGAGGATGAATGAACAGGTCTTGAACAAGATGCAAGAGCTGCAGACATGTAATGCTGAGCAGATTGAAGGAGGTTACTGAGAGTAGGATTCAGTCAAGTAGCAGCTGGAGAAGCAGATGGGACCAGCTGACGGAACTTGCAGCTGGAGAAGCAGATGGGACCAGCTGACGAAACTTGGATACCGAGAGTAGAGGCGGAAGGAGAGCTGGAACTGAGGGCTGAGGTGGCAGCTGGACTGAAAGAACATATGAATCGGCTGCTGGGGAAGCTCGGCGCCTTTGCACCCCATATTCTAGAAACGAGGGCAGAGAGATGAGATGCTGCCATTCTATATGTTAGTTAATATTGGATTGATCAGTGGTTTGGTACTATCATGTCTGCTTGAAATGGAAAAGGTGAACTCCCATTCAGAGATTTGGATTTCGCAACTCCAGTTATTCTACTAATAGTGGAACTCCTTAACTAATAATCTAGACTGATTTCCAGTCTTGTACCACGTCTCAAACCAAGTATTAATGCTGTAACATTTGAGAGGATGAGCAAAGATATGAATGGGATTGCTGAGGAGTGCCCCGTATTTTGATTAGATGGGGAGTCTGTAATTAGCATTAGCCTTGATTGTGGGAATGCTGTCATGATCTGTGTATTGGAGGAAAGCTGGAGCATTGGAGGCTCTGGAGAAGTGCAGTTGCAGATTTAAACAGTAAACTAGAGCAACTTTTCATGCTGTAGTAGTGAGCATATCTGAAGAGGGAGCGGAGATGTGCTGTAGTAAGGAGCGATTAACAGTAGAGGGCGGGATCTGCTGAATAGAGCAGAGGTCTAAGGAAGAAAATGATGGAGTGCTGTCAGTAGTATGCAGAGGCCCAGCTGTAAAGAGCAGAGATCTCTTGAAGCAGAGATCTGCAATAGTGAACAGAGGACTAGCATCGGTAGAGTGCGGTGGTCTGCTGAGTAGGGATCTGGTGAATGCGATGGATATTGATCTTTCAATGTTAAGGCAGATTTAGATTTAAGGGTTGCTTTTGGGAGAGAGAAAGAATGCAAAGATCTGAGACTGCTGCAGAACCCAAGAGGATGAAGAATGTGTTGCTCTGAAGCGTCTGCAAAACCTATTGACTGGTTGGGAGCAGTTTATGAGAGTATTGTTTAGTGGGGGTAGGAGGACATTGACTGAAATGTTGATAATGGTAGGACATGTTTCCGTGATAGACTGGCGGCTTGCGTTGATGAAATGATGACTTTGAAAGTACCTTGATGAAATTGGTCAGATTGGAAGAGCGGTGCCAGATGAGGAAACACAAATCTGAGAACAGGAATAAGTTGCTGGAATGGATCCCTGATGCTGGGAAGCTGGACATTACTGTGATGGTAGATTTTGAGCATCTCAAAAAGCAGCTGAGTGCATTGCTTCATGACCAGGTCCTTGAAGAATTGAAAAATGTCGGTTGATAGGTAGGCAAAAGGTTGAGGAGGAGGGGAACGCCTGAGAATCCTTCGGAGTGACAACAAACTGCAGGAATGTATAGAAAACCGAAGTGTGCGAGCCTCACAGTGATAGCAAACCAGCTTAAAGACTGTATAGAATTTGTGGTGTTATACTGCCATCTAGAGGTTATGATTGGAATTAACCATTGGCTT
Source organism: Polyodon spathula (assembly GCF_017654505.1). NCBI lineage: Eukaryota > Metazoa > Chordata > Actinopteri > Acipenseriformes > Polyodontidae > Polyodon > Polyodon spathula. The sequence continues at coordinate 46,924,467 of NC_054538.1, forward strand.
GAGTGAAGCAGGGTAGAATATATTTGGTTATTGTGATTAAAATCCTTGTCAATGTAGAACAACAATTGAGTATTCTTTTAGATTTGAATATATTCGTTCCATGTTTTAGGATAGTTAGTCATGTATATGAATAAGTTAATGCACTATTTAAATGTCACAATTCGGCGAGTTGAACGAGCCCTGGCAGGTTGTGAAAGCGCAGCATCAGGAAGCCAGAAGATTACAGTACTGAGGCATGGGGCTCGCAGTGCCGGATGAAGCTGACTGGTCACCATGGCAACTAACCGCTCCCCACAGTCACTCAATGAGGGCGTTGCCGTGGTAGCCATGGTCTGAGAGGCGCTGGTGGAAAAGTTGCAGAACAGCGTGTCGTTGGAGTATGTTGTGACCAGTTGAAAACACGAGCCACCACAGGTTGAAATGGAGCATGAAATGGGTTGGATAGGTCTTTAAAATGTTGAACATAGCTAATGGAAATTCAGGGCAGGATTTTCTGACGGAACGGTAAATTGTGCTGGCTCTAGGAGCGGGGGAGGGGCACTTGATTGCAAGCGAGGAGTAAGAAAGATTCAGCTGACAGCTTTGTGGTGGATTTAAATAGAGGAGCTATGACAAGGCAAATACTGATGACATGAATGTCAATGTCTTGTTGAAGGAGCTTTGAAAGTTTTAGTGGAGGGCAAGTCTGTCTAAAGCCACGGACAAGTTGAGTAATGAAGCTGAGGTTTTGGACGGTGTTGTTGCTGGGCTGGAAGCTGGATGGAGCAGGAAAGACTAACGTTGGAGCTCCTGCAGCTGAATAGAGAAGTTGAATGATGAGAAGAATCACTGGATTAGGTGTGAAAATATGATATCTTGGGAGCACTGCACAGAGAAGTGATCTCCAGTGAAAGGCAATGAAGCGTAGATTAGCGATGAAGCACGAAATGACGGTGTGTGAGCATTTGTTACAAAAACTAAACACTAGACAGTGAAGGTGCAAGTGATCAGGGCTTAAATAGAGACAAGGTACTGATTGACAGGAAATTGGAAGCCCCCTGCTGCACGCCCCCCGAACTACGTGGGCTAACATTAAAAAAAAAAAAAAAGTTTTTAGATTTAGTTTTTTAGCCCAATTGACATAGTTATTTGCAAATTACCCAGCTGCTTCTGCATCCAGCGCTCAAAGAATATTAGACATTTGCAGAGCTTTTTGAGATGTTATAGTAATAAAATAATGACTTGGATCGCATTATTTAGGGGTTTAGTGATAAAACAAGTGATCAGGAGAGGATTTATTAGTATGCACATCTATAAAGAGGTATGTGAAAAATACAGCGAACCAGAGGTGGGGCTTGGCTGGAGATACAGTACTGAGTGTCCTTTTGCAATTAAATGCCTTTTAAACCTGTTTTACTATGGGGAAAAAATATTTTAAACATCATGTGTAAAATAAACAGAGCTTGTGAAAATAAAATTGGAACTGACGCGCCTGTGCTGAATAAATGGACCGCTAAGGGTTAATGGACCTACAAGGTCCATTGCAATTCTCTCAAAGGGAATATCAATGATTGGCACAGACTGTAAAGGTGCTCTTAGGTGGGGTCGTGGACTAGCTTTTTGGCATTTCGGGCAGGACTTTCTACATGCTTGCGGACTCCCAACCAATAAAATCGTTGTAAAATGCTGTTAAGGGTTTTCTTGTCCCCTAGATGAACTCCAAATAAATGGCTGTGTGCTAACTTTAATACAGAGTTCCTATATGTACATGGTATCAATAATTAACTGTTCTACCGGGCTTTCATTAATAATAGTATTTCTGTAAACTACATTATTTTTCACTACAAAGTGTTCCTGTGGATTAATCATTACATTTTCTACTGGTATTTCATTTGCTGATACTACTTCTTGTTTCACATTCACATTTTCTTGTTCCCTTGCAAACTGTTCACTATTGGGCAAAAACCGATTTGTCCCAATCGTCTGCTTCTTCCCTTCTTATCTCCGGGGAGGTTACTGCAGGGTCGGTCACACTTTCATCTAGGGTACATTGCGTTGCCACCCCTTTTCCTTCTCTCTTTGTATGTTGGCCTACCAATACTGGCTTAGCTGGGTGTCCCCTTTTTTCTGTCTTTGTTTTCTCTTTTTAAACACCTTCCCTTTGCTTTTGTTCTCTGGGAACCAATCTGTATGGGAAAAGGGAAACACGCTCATCAAGCTCTCTGGAGACTACGTCATTCTCGCTTTTTATCAGGTCAGCCAATTCCCCTTGTAATTGAACCAGGTCCTTAAACCCTGGAAAATCTCTACCAAGAATTAGTGGGTGGGGCAACCTGGGGATTACTCCTACTCTCATGTCTAGGTTAACCTCTCCACAAGAGATTGAAATGTGCACAGTAGGGTAAAACTTGATGTCCCCATGGATGCAAGTAACTCCAGTTTTTTTTTTTTTTTTCCCCCAGTTCTGGTATTTCTGAGCTCTTAAGACTGCTGTTACTCCGACTTGGCCAGGATCTCATATTTGAATAACATAGTCATTGGCATGTTTTTGATTGAGATCATACTGTAATGGACTTTTTTGTGAATTGCCTAGTAGAAATGGTGCGAGTACCCCTGCCCACGTTTCCCGTCTCTGCAGCTCTTTGTTTGAATCCTTCTTATTGTAATCCCGGGTTTGTTTAGTAGCTGCAATACTCATTCTCTTGGTTTTCCTTCACATGATACAGTCCTCATAACCCCCCTCTGCCTACTCTACTCTGAGCTGTAAACCCCTCCCTTTTTATATCTCAGAATTCTCGCCACTGTCGTCCTTCTGGCTTCCTGGAACTACAGAACTTCTAATCCATTTTGGCTTCTGCTACTGTGCCTAACAGTACACAACTAAAAAATAAAACTTTGTGACAAATAATAGTTATTGTGATCCATTTAAATCACGTGAACTCCTGATTTTAAACAATGTAACAAAATCTACTGGGATGCAAGACGCAAGAGACGAAAAAAATCTATTTGTGTTGACTCAAAACTTTTATGTGCAAGACATAAATCTTAAGTGTATTTTTATTTGTTGCTGTTCCTGTTCAACCTTTCCTAAACAACTGTTCATTTTAAGCTACTTTTTTTACACAACAGTGCCCACACATTTTGTCACCATCACAACTGTTGCAAGAAACTGGGGTTCATATTACTGCTGGTGTCAATACACCTGATGAATTTTTTTTACAACTATATCCTTTTTCTTAAATCAATAAAAAAAAAAATGTGATGAAGAAGAATATAAACGAGCCCGAGTCAAGTATTTAAACCTCTTTGAAGCAAAATGATTAATTTTGTTTGGTAAGCCATTTAAATATAGTTTGGCTGAAATAAATTACTTGCATTACCATAGAGACTCTAATTTTGTGTGTGTGTGTGTGTGTGTGTCTGATAAACAATGGTGCGATTGACAGAGCATTGTGGTTTGAGGAATCATATCATCATAAAGAACTGTGGGTTATGCACCAAACACTGGTCTAGTCGGTCATGTCGAGTGGCTCCGCTGCAACAGGTTGTGTGGAAAACTGAGACTTTTGATTTTAGCAAAAAGGAATTAGAAGAGGACTCGAATCCTGAAAATGGATTCGGGTAACATCGAGAACTGGGTAACCCGGATACCAGAGTACGATATGTCATCCCTAATATATATTGTAACAAATTAACAGTTATTTTAGGAAGTCCAGATAGAAACAGTGGGGGGGTTCTATTAATTGCACAAGATTCCATGTTTAGATTATAGGCTGATTATGTCTTTTCAGCCAAAGAATCAGCCACAGTTATTTAAGAGCAACGTTACCATTATGTAAAACAGCATGTGGGTGAGCTTTGTACTAAAGCAGGGCCAGCTGTTGAACAAAGTTTATTTCTCAAACTGACCATTTAAAAATGTGAAAGCAGAACACACAGAAATGCATGCAGTCAGAACGACCTTATAACTTGATTATTTCGACCTACAGCCACAAGCACGCGTGCATTAGTTCGTAATGGTTTAGGGGCAAAAACGGTGTAATTAACCCTTTCCAGTAATTGGGTAACCCGGTCCTAGAAGGCCTAGAACCGACTCAGAATTATTCTACCCAATGTCATGCTTTATATATATATATATATAATAATGACAAGTCTCGAGGCAGGCGCTCTGACTGCTTGTTAACCACCCGGAAAAGTGCACCCCGCGGGTTGAGGGCGTGGTCAGCACGGTGGAGTGAATGGGAGAATTCAACCTGTACTTTTCCATTCAGCGAGGTTACACACGGTCAGAGCAGGGGTTCCCAAAGTACGGCCCGCAAGGACATTTTGTGCAGCCCCCCAAAGCCCAACCTCAACCCCCCATCACCTTTCTGATCATTTACTTTCTGAAAATTTTTGTAAAAATTTGAACATGTAATTTAGTGAAAATTAATAATACACAGCAAAATTCATATAAAATTCCCTAACATACATTTTTTTCTATGTTTTGAATCAAATCTGGACCCCTTCAAGCCAGTGTTATTAATTAAGTTGTTACAGTCATTATATGTGCACTGTCCCTTTAAAAAAAAGGAAAACAATGGTGCCTATAATGCACAGTAGATTTGCCATGCTGAAGGAAAATAACATGGAACCTCCTAAGAAAAGAAAAAGCGCTTCTACTTTTCTTAAATTATAATTTTATCCTCGCCTATCACTTTCCATGGGGGAAGATGCTCAAAGACTATAATATCATCCAAATAACATTAGATTCCTTTATGCAGCTGAAGTAGATAGCTAGCTTCTGTAATGTTACCAGAGCAACTGCAAGAAACATTACAGTTCAGGATACAGGCACTTTTTCTGTTTTTTAGATTTTATTTTATTATTTTAAGAGCAAAACTGTTTTCAGCATCAACTACATCGGGAAAATGCTCCTTTGTACAGTATTGTAGTTTTGGTGTTCAACTTGGATCTTTTGTTAGGGAAAGTACTACTGTAGTAACAGTACTGGCTACAGTTTAAAATCATTACTGTTACATTTATTTTTTGTACAGTGTTTCTGAATAAGACTACAGTTAGGCTACAGTACAGTAGCTAGTAGGATGTTAGGTAGCAATCTTATGTAATTGCATAAAAAGCACTAATGTAATGGAAGATAATTTATGAATAATTAATGCTGCAATGTGTGATTATTTTGTTTTCAGAAAGAAAAAATAAATAAAAACATCAAGGTAAAATACTGTAGTGTTTGTGTTTTATTTCTGCACATTTACTATGGAAATAGCTCTAAATGGCCACACCATGGGGCAAGTTACATAATTTGTTTAATTCGAATTTTGCATATTTCAAACTATTTGTATGGTCCCCAGAGATTTGAATTAAGCAGAGTTCACTATTCAGCTCTTAGTGAAGTGGTTAGTTGTACAAGTCAAGATGCATTCTGCCTCACTACTGAAAAATAACCCATGAAAGAGTTTAATTGGTATAGTTTGAAGAGTACCTATTTCGGTATTATCTAATTTAATTGTTGTGACCAGGACAATGTAAGATGTAACAGTATGATATTGATGCTCAAATCTAAGCCTGTCATGGCACCAAGACACAGGTTAAAATACAAATACATTTCAAAGCTTGTGTTGCAGTGGTAGTAATATACATTCCTAATTTAAATACAAAAATGTATAGGAAATAAAGAAGGTATGATTTGGGATATATTTTGGTTTCACAGAGTGGTAAATTTGCTTGTGCGGGCCCCCCCCCCCCCCCATCCCATGCAACCTCCGGAAACTGGCCCTCCATCACCAAAACTTTGGGAGCCCCTGATCTAGAGTGTTCAGATCCCCAGACAGCTGTCATTGTGGAACCTTCCAACAGGTTGAGATCCCCATTCTGGATTGGCTGAAACGGACACCGCCTTCCTCTAGCTCTCCGAAAAAAGGAGCTGAGAGCTGGATCCCGGGGTCAGACTGAGAAAAGGAGAACAGAGTGAAGAGAGGAAGCTAAAGAGAAAGAGCTAGAGAGAGAAAGAGTTAAAAGAGAAGAGAAAGCTGACAGCAGCTTTGTTGAAGCAATTAAGACTAAAACAAATAAAGTTTAGCTTTGAAGCCTTGTCTTGCATCCTTCTTGACACTTCAGAGAGTATTTCAAGCCGACAGCTGACGGTACTCCCAGGAGATAAGCATTCGTGTTGGCTGGAAAGCATCTTGCTTGGGGAATAACAGCCAGTATTGGGGTGTACGAAGAGTAACACTTACTATGCTGTCGTTGTATTGCATCAGGACTCAAAGGAGTGTGTTGTGTTTCTATGCAGAGTAGGCGGTGGTGGATTAAGGCTCTAGGTTGGAGTGGGAGGAGCAGGACCTGACCTTTTCAGTTGCCGGCCGTGTCATTGAAATATTCAGAGTAACCTCAAGGGAAATACATTAACATTGGTGTGAGATCGGGATTGATCGGCAATCGTCAGAAAAACGGCATTGTATCTAATATAAACACTTGACATTGACTACACATGTATGTTGTCAGGCCAGGGCACTAAGACAACTGCAATTTGGATGTGCTTAATAAGTAGTGAAATTGGTTTGGGCACATTACCAGGGAATTATGGCTGGGGGCACACCATACTTACAAATTGCATATTTTTGTATTTCTGTTTAGAGAAGGACTAATAGTTCCAGGTTTTAAAAGAAAGATGGTGAATGGGTTTTTAGGAGGGTGGGCAGGTAGATGTTGGAACTGAACACTACTCTCTGGGTTTGGTAAATTAATGCTGAGGTATGATAAGTAAATGACAAGCTTATTTATTGGTGTTTTAGAGATCCTATTGGCTACTCACTTGAATGTTATTTATTGATTTGGTTCCGCAGAGTTTATTTTAAATTGATCAAAATGACTGCAGCCCTTAAACAAGGGCAGCAATTATACAAGGGTGGCCTTTAATAATAATACTGTGCTTTACAAACCGTCCAATAGTTTATTACATGATTAAAGGAATTTTAGAAGCAGCGCTGTGAGAGGCTCCGATCTGCAGCATTATATTCTTGTATGTTTTTGGGACTGAATACAGTACATTTACTGACAGTTAACAAGAACCTATTAGGTGGGAGTTGGGAGGTCTGGAGAGTACTGTACCAGTGAATCGGGAGTGTGTATTGGTTGCTGGGGGGGGGGGGGGGGGGGGGGAGAAGAGGAGAGTGAACAGTAGTTGAGTTTGAAGTAATTGTTTTCCTTAATGAAAAATAATGATGATGATGTTATCCGGTCAGTCAGATCCGACTCTTGGATATAGACCATCTCTCGCCATGCTTTCCGGTCTTGGACTTTCTCTTTCAGCTGTTCTATGCCTAAGCCAGTGTCCGTTTTGATGGCTTCGAGCCACTGCGTTCTTTGGTGGCCTCGTCTTCTTGTTCCACTGACCATTCCAAGCATCATTGCTTTCTCCAATGAATCTGATCGCATCACGTGACCAAAATAAGAGAGCCGGAGTCTGGTGATCTTTCCCTCAAGCAAAATTTCTGGCTTGATGCACTCCAGAACCTCTTTATTGGTGACCCTTGCTGTCCATGGTATCCCTAACAGTCTTCTCCAGCACCATAGCTCGAGAGCATCAATCCTCTTTCGGTCAGCTTTTTTCAGGGTCCAGCTTTCACACCCATACAGCGATATGGGGAACACAAAAGCATGGACCATTTTGCATTTGGTTGTGAGGCTGATGTCTTTGCTCTTCCAGATTTGGTGTATGCTCTGCATCGCACTACGGCCTAACGCAATTTGTCGCCGCAGTCTCCAGTTCGGTTGATCATGGATTCCAGGAAGCAGAAATCCTTGACGCATTCGATCTCTTCACTATTGATGGTTATTTTGACTGTTCCATTTCCAGCTGTTGTCATGATCTTCGTCTTTTTGATGTTGAGGTGGAGACCCATCTTTTCGCTTTCATTTTTGATTCTTAATATGAGGTATTTCAGGCTATCTTCTGTTTCCGCCAGTAATGTTGTATCATCAGCATAGCGGAGATTATTAATATTTCTGCCTCCAATCTTCACACCAATTTTTGATTCTTCCAGATCTAATTTTCTCATGATCATTTCTGCGTAAAGATTGAAAAAAATTGTGATTATCGCACACCTTTCTCGATTTTGAACCACTCGGTGTCTCCATGTTGTGTTCGAACAGTTGCTTCTTGGTCTTTATAAAATGATTTATCAGCTGGATCAAGTGTGCTGGCACTCTCAGTTCTTGCAGAGCCTTCCATAGCTTATCATGTTCGATGCAATCGAATGCCTTGATGTAGTCGATGAAGCAAATGTAGATGTTTTTCTGATGTTCATGACATTTCTCCATAATCCACCGCAGATTTGTGATATGGTCATGGGGACCACGACCTCGTTTGAACCCATCTGCTTCAATGATTGGGCACAGATGCTGCTATATGATCTTCAGAAGGACTGTGCTCGCATGAGGAATCAGGGCTATTGTACGGTAGTTGCAACAGTCACCTTTCTTAGGCAGTGGGATGAATACTGATCTCTTCCAATCCTTTGGCCACCTACTAGTTTCCCAGATCTTCTGGCAGATCGCTTTGATAGCCACTGGTGGAACAGACCTCAACATTTCTCCTGGGATGCAGTCAATACCAAGTGCCTTGTTGTTTGGTAACTGCTTCAGCGCCCATACGACTTCCTCATCCAGGATAGCTGGCTCCATTTCCACTCTTCCATGTATTCTCGCCATCTGCTTCTGATGCATTGCTGGCCAGTCAGGACCTTCCCGTTCTTGTCTTTGATTGCTCCTTTGCGGGAAGTGAAAGGATATCGAATTTTCTTGACCTGCGCAAAGAGATTTCTGGTGTGACCTTTTCGACAGTCCTCCTCCATTTGCTTGCGTCACTGATCCCAGTATGCTTTTTGTCCTTCCTTGCTGCACTTTGAAACTCTGCGTTTAACCTCCTAGCCTCGTCTCGGTCCCCAGCGGCTTTGGCTGCTCTTCTTTGAGCGGCAATTTTGATGGTTTCTGCCGACAGCCACTTGCTCCTTTTCTCTAGTTTCTTGTATGGTATGTGTTCCTGCGCTGTTTTGATAATCGTGGATTGGAATTCCTGCCACAATTTGTCCGGCTGTTTGTTTGCATTGCCAAGCAGTTTGAATCTGTTCTTCACTGCGACTGCATATGAAACAGGTACCTTGGAGACATCAAAACGCTTTGGTGGAGCATTCTTTTTGATGTTGCAGAATTTCACCTTGATGGTGGCTACAAGCAGTTCATGGTCAGAACCGTAGTCAGCACTAGGGAAAGTTTTGATGGCGAGGACTGAACTTTTCCAGCATCGACTGCAAAGAATGTAGTCTATCTGATTGCAATGCTGTCCATTGGGGGCTGTCCAGGTGTACAGATGGCGTTTCGGTTGAATGAACCATGTATTTGAGACCCTGAGATGGTTTTCATGACAGAATTGGACTAAATGATCACCAGCGTCGTTCCTTTCGCCCAGTCCACACCGGCCTATGATGTTCACCTCTTCGTGACTGCCGACCTTCGCGTTGAAATCGCCCATGATATAAATGATATCCTTTTTGGGCACCTGTTCCAGTGCTTCCTCGATTTTGGCATAAAAGCGTTCGCTTTCATCTTCTGGAGCATCTGTTTTTGGAGCATAGACTTGTAAAACCGTGACATTTAGCGGTTTTCCACGGATACGGATGGCCATTATGCGGTCGCTGATGGTGGCGTAGCTCTCGACTGTATGGGCGATGTTCTTGTGTGCTATGACAGCCACTCCGTTTCTTCTAAGTTCTTGATGACCAGAATAATACACTGAAAAGTTGTCCGATTGGAAGTGGCCGTTATCTTTCCAGTGTAATTCACTGATTCCAAGCAAATCTATGTTGAGTCTGATCATTTCTTGCTTGATGATGTCCAGTTTCCCTTGACTCATTCCGCGGACGTTCCATGTTGAGATCTTATGCGTTTTCATGCAGCGCAGATTCTTTCTTTCATCGCAGGCAGCATCAGCATCTGGGCTTCCCGAAGGATTTCCTCCATTTGCGTCATAAAATCCTGGATTACTCGTAAATGATCCTTGCTCTTCCCCAGTCACTTTTTGGATACCTACTGGCCTGGGGGGCCTACCATTGGGTACCATATTTGAAACATGTGAGAGATTTTCCATGAATTTTCATGGCGATGGTTTTCTAGGGTAGGTCGCCAGGTCTTTCCCCAACCCTCCCCATTTGTCCGGGCTTGGGACCGGCATGCAGGAGTAATACCTCAGTTTAAAAAAATATTACCCTGAATATCAGTTTGATGGATGGTCACAAGCCATCAAACAAAGCCGAGCTGCTTGAATTTTTACGCCAGGAGTGGCATAAAGTCACCCAACATCAATGTGAAAGACTGGTGGAGAGCATGCCAAGACGCATGAAAGCTGTGCTTGAAAATTTATTCCACCAAATATTGATTTCTGAACTCTTCCTAAGCTAAAAATTAGTATTGTGTTGTTTAAAAATGAATATGAACTTATTTTCTTTGCATTATTTGAGATCTGACCACACTGCATCTTTTTTGTTATTTTGACCAGTTGTCATTTTCTGCAATAAATGCTCTAAATGACTCTAAATATTTTTATTTGGAATTTGGGAGAAATGTTGTCAGTAGTTTATAGAATAAAACAAAAATGGTCATTTTACCCAAACACATACCTATAAATAGTAAAACCAGAGAAACTGATAATTTTGCAGTGGTCTCAATTTTTTTCAGAGCTGTGTGTATGTATGTGTGTGTGTATATATATATATATATATATATATTATATATATATCTATATATATATTATATATATAAATTTGTACAGGACTGGGTTACTCCATTGTAAAATTTTAACAAATTATTTTTGTTTTTGTTCGAAAGGATGTTCTACTATAAAATTCGGTCGAAAGCCTATAGTGAATCTTAGATCAGAGGTCCTCAAAGTAATTTGGGCACGGGCCTAAATGGATCTTACTTGGCTGTTTGCGGGCACGCTGACTTAAACACTGCCTTCCCGTGACATACATATATATAATATATGTGTATATATATATATATATATATATATATATATATATATATATATATATATATAGCGACCCAGACAACTGGGGGCTCACACCCGCTGCTGTGGGAGTTATGTGTTGTACGCATTTATTGTTAAGCTGGTATGCATGCGAGTGTGTATGCGCAGTCGGGTGTGAATGGGGTTAGTTAGATTGCACGGCTGTATGGCTGCGGAGGACTGCATGTGTCTGTGGGTCGGTGGTGCACGTGTAAGTGGTGAACGTTAGGTTTTTGAAAAGAGTGTGTGACAGTGATATTTGTTATTTTTGTGGTAAATAATAAGAGGACTAAACAATACTCCCCTTGTCAGCAACTTTATTACTGGTGCCATAAAGAAAAAGGTGTCACATTTCCTATTTATATAATACAATATTATATATATATATATATATATATATATATATATATATATATATATATATATATATATACACATACACACACACACACACACACGCACACACATACACACACACTGTATATATTGTGATGAATTCTGTAATTCAAGGTTCGTTGCCCCTTTAATTCAAGACTCAGGACACAGAAATTGCTTTTTCAAGCGCTTACGTGCACTTTTAATAAACAGAAACAAAAATAAACAATAAACACCTAGCTCTTTCTTGATCACTGACTACTACGCACAGGAACCTAACTAACACAGGGCAGCTAAGCTGTTTACCTGTAACACATCCTGACAAAAGAGAACACACAAAAAAGGCTTTTTCACACTACCGTTTTGTTTCGGTTGGAATCACTATCAACCAGGCTCCTCACACACCAGCAGCCCTGAACAGCCTGGCTGTTTTCTTTAAATAACTTGCACCTGGCTCTAATTTACAATGACAGCCAGATGTAACAATTAAATTAACAATTAAACAATTACCAATCAACAGAACCAACCCTAAACAAAACACCCATTTCCACCTATTTTAGACAGGGAGGAATCTGTCCCTCTCCCTGCTATATATATATATATATATATATATATATATATATATATATATATATATATATATATAGATAGATATATATATATATAGATAGATAGATAGATAGATAGATAGATAGATAGAGTAACTATATCTATAGATAGAAAACATGTTTAAGTTTTAGTGTCTCTCATAGTACGTCATCAATAACACGCACCACGTGAATAATATTTATTTATTATATTTTCGTAATTATTCTTTAAATAATTTATATAAAATACGCAATGCAAATATTTTTGAATAGCATGTTTACACAGATAACCATAAATAAACTAAAATAAAAGAGTATGGATAGTGTCTCGCTTCGTTTCAATTTGGCAAATTTGTCAACACTACTCAGTTTTAAAGCTCGCTCATCTCCAGTACAATTATTCAAAGAAAGTGGATTTGTAACTAAATATACTTCAGTTTCCCTTGTCTAGTGAAATAAAAAAATATATATAGAGAAAATTTAATTCTAAATACTGAAATGTATTATTTTTCTCAATAAGTCGGCGAAATTCAGTGCTTAACCAACGTATTAACATCCCGCCTCTGCTCACGAATGATTGGACAGCTGTCAGATCTTTCACTTTCCTATTGGCTACTCACTCACCTTCAATTTTCATGCAGAATACTGTGAACGGCCTCTGCTTCCTTACGATTGGACAGCTGCGTAAAACTTGGCAGATATTTGACTCTCCTATTGGTTAAACTTACTGTCAGTACCTGCATCTGAAACAGACACAGTTTATGTCCCACCCAACTGACTTATGATTGGGCTACCGCAGAGACAATGCAAATATTCAGTTGGTTGTTGTCTTGCAGAGGCCTTTGAGGAAAAAAAAAATATGTTAAGTACGTACAAGCACAGCATAAGCGAGCAGCACTGTCAACAGACTGCTATGACGCTTTTGTTGGAACGTGTTTAAAGCTTTCTTTATTTTCCCACACTACGACCCACCAGAAATGTGTTCACATCCCATAATTTAAGAGCAGCTGCCGCGGGCACGATGGTCTGGCTTCGCGGGCACCACTTTGAGGCCCACTGCTTTATAGGTACATAAAAAATGTTCATGAATGTTGAATGAAGAGTTATTGCCTCTAATCTCTGTTCCAGAATGAATGTATTTACAGGTACTACATCGTGGTCTATTACATGGATATGTGCCTTTTAAAAGTTCCCCAGAAGGACAAATAGCACTGCGTACCACATATTCTCTTATATTATTGTCTATTCTATGTGACATCAAGGTCCTCAAAATATGCGCTGTAGATAGGTCTTGTTTCCTTGATAGGTTAGTTTCTTTGAACAAATGTCTTATCTTTCTGTTTGTAGGGTGGTAAGTGAGGACCAGAGGGATTCTGTCATCTGTGTGTTGTACATTGTTATTATATAAAGCATTTTTCTATTTATATTTGAAATACAAGATTTAGCTTTAGTGATGATCTTGTCCAGAAAGGAACAATTTCTAAAAAACACACATTTCCTCACTTGGCAAAGAAACCTTGATCGGTGATGCAAATACGACTGAGTCTTAACAGTTGTGAACAGGGAATCGAGTCATGGCAAGCCTTAGGTTGTGAGGAGTCATACCGCAGATATGAATGTGAATATGAATGTGAATCAGTTGTTTTGTAGTAGACAGTGGTGTTAAAGTTGGAATTCAAAACATTGATGGAAATGTCAAAGAAAGATATACTATTGCTTTATTATACTATTGTTTCTGATGTGTTCCATGTGAAATCCAGTGCTGTGTGAAATTTTGTTACTGACTGAATGAACTGTTTTAACTCCTCACTAGATTTGGTGGAAATTCCAAAGATGTTGTCAGTGTACCTAAGATATAGTTTAGGTGTGTTTCCATTGCATTGCTGTAAAAATAGTTTTTCAACTGATCCCACAAAAGGCAAGCATATGATGGCCCCATTTTAGTTCCCATGCTAACACCCCTTACTTGAGTTAAAAATTACCATCACAGGAAAAACAATTTCACATTGAAAATGTCCTTTTTAACACATTTTAAGCTGACATGTATCATTTAAAACAGAAAGGAACTTGTTAAAAATGTGTTAATTGTATGATGACATTTCCTGTCTTGCCTATGCAGTTTTTCAGTACTAATCAATGATAAAGAGAAAGCGACTCCTGACAATCTGAAAAATTCTCTGCACATTTTACATAGGCTAATGCTTATGCTAATATTATGGAAGATTAATTAATATTCCTTTCGTAAGTAAAGAAATTACAATATTTCATTTGATCAGAAAAGGAATATGATTTAATTATATTACAGCTTGATCCATGTATATACTGTTGACTCAAAAAAATAAACTCCAGCCAAGATCAGCAAATGAATTAGCTTTCGTAAAATGCGTAGTTATCTAATTCAGACTGTCAGAAGACGCTTTCTCATGACCATTGATTGGTACTGAAAAACTGAATACATTGAAAATAATGAAATAGGCAGGAAATGTCATCATGCAATGAATTTTTAACAGGTTCCTTTCCATCTTAAGCAGTGCCTGTCAGCTTGCAGCATGTTAAAGGGAAAATCTGGAAATACAACTATTCAGAGAAACTTAAAGGGGTTGCCTACCTGGATTACTATTTACCAGACTTAATAACTAATGCAAAAATAAATTCTTGTTTCTGCAATCAGGGCAGCTTCTAAACAAAACTGGAATTATGATTATCTGGAAAGCTGATCTGTGAAAAGGTGAGGAAGCTCATGGGTGATACAGTGGGCTCCATTTATTGCATGGTTGCAGGCTATTTAACACATTTCCTCACATTTAATAGTAATAGTTTAATAGTAGAAAGTGGCTGAAAAAATATGACCTAGTATCTATTAATCACTACACACTAACGATCAAAGCAGAAACTGCAATAGGAAAAAAATAGAGAACAAATACCATGTCATATTAAATGGTAAGAATTTTTTTTATTTTTTTTGAAAAATAGATTCTATAAAGTAACCATTTAGAAATATTGAGATATGTAATGTTTGTATTCAGGAAGGGCCTGGATTGCGAGAGATAGAGAAAGAGAGAGAATTCTTGTAAGGGGCAATCAGAGGCAAAGATGCAGTTTCTTAGGCAGAGAAGTGACTGGATTTTCAGCAGTAATCAGCAATAAAATTGAGAATCTCTGAATTTTATATTATTGAATTGCTACTGTCTAATGTAATAACTATTATTGTGTAGAAATTAAGTTACAAAGACAATAAGATAATTTATTCACAAAAAAAAGTTTTTGAACTTAAGATTCCACTCTGAATATCATCACGAATCTCTGCATTCACTTTCAATATGATTTTAGAGCAAACGTTGCCAAAGTGAAAATAAAAACCCTAGAGCTTCCCTGTTGCTTGGAAGTGGGAAGTTATTTACAATATTTCCATATTGTCCCAGTTTAAGGACTTTAAAATCAGGAGCTGTGTGTTTGCTGTGCCCCTGGAGACTGAGTTTTCCATCTCTTCGGCTCTGAGAAGCTGTGGGAGTGAAAGAGGCGCAGACTCTGATGATAAGGGCTGGTAGAACATCCCCTCATTAACTCACACAAGATAAGCAAGGGGAGAGAGAAAAATCAATTTATAAAAGACACTGCATCAGACGGGACTAGGGGGGCTCCGTTGTAAGGGAGAGCACCAAAGTATTTTGTGTTGTTTACTTTGAGAATATTTTAAACAGGACACTGAGCATACAGAGGAACTGGTTAATCTTAAACTTGCATGATGGCTAAGCGTCTATTTAAAGGCTCTACATCACCAGTCTTAGACCTGGGAACCAGGGCTGAGATGCTCCCCACTCAGAGGGGGCTGCTGGAAGAGAGGACAGGCTATCGCAGTCGTCAGACACACAAGGACGCAGGGAAACGGGTAAGTACTCTTGAATAGAGCTGAGCTGTCCTTTATCCATCCATGAATCACTTGAGAATTGAAATTTGTGGAAGTAGTGCTGATATAGGAGTTTATAGGTTGGTAAGCAGTGTGTGAGAAAATAGAGTGCTGTCCCCAGAAAATAAATATATTGTTTCTTCACAAAATAAGTGTTATTTTGAGAAGTTATGAAGTTTGACGAACAAGATAATTTATTTTTATATCTGTACAAAATGTCCTGAGGACAACCCAATTAATTTCTTCGTCTTGTTTGGAGGGTTCAGATAGATTTCATCCAATTTTATAATTGGAAAATGCAGGGTTTGCCAAGGTCTTGTAGAACTTAATTGCAGGAAAGCAGGCTGACAACAAAAGTTAGGTTTGCAACCCTAAAATATATTATTATTATTATTATTATTATTATTATTATTATTATTATTATTATTATTATTATTATTATTATTTTTTTAAAGGGAAGAGAATAGAATAGTAAAAAACTCAAAATGAAAACTTAAAAGAAAAAAAATACAACTATGTACAGCTAATTAAAAAAAAAAAAAAAAACTCCCAAGAGCAGTATGGCTTCATTAAACAAAACCAGCCTGTCGGCCTAGTCAGGACCAGAACACACTTCCCTAACCTCGCTACAAAAAATGAACACTGTTCTTCAACCTCGCCACTTTATACCTGAGTTATCAGGTAACTCCTCCCCATGGAAGCTACCAAGAACAGACAAAGTAACATTTTAAATAAACACATGCTACATACAAATAAACAACAGTAAACACTTCAATAAACAATTCTAAATAAGAATGCAAAACAAAAATACATCCAAAATCTAAAACTTAGATTTACAAAAAACATAAAACACCCTACTTTAGTTAGGTAACCCTGTCTGCCTTCTATAACAAGACTTACAGTAAAAATAGTTTCACCCACGCCTTCTATACAGGACTAACAGTAACACAAAGGTCATGTTAAGCCCCTCTGCCAAGATGGCATCTCTCTGCAGCACTAGCCCTGCACAGGCACCTCCCATAAGTATGGTGTGATTGCTATTAACAAACTATTGCAAACAAAAGGCATATCATTTTCTTTCTTTTACAAAAATTCTTAATTCTCTGTTTTCCTTCATATGTATTTCAGGTACCGAAACACTGTTAGCGCATCGCTGTGAAAATGTGCACCTTTTCAAAGAGATAACCGCTTTCAGAATTCAGTACAGTTCTTTTTAAATTACTAACCATTTCTTTTTTCTTTCTCAAATATTTCAACCTGCTGCACTACCCCTCCACATTTACAATTAAGTACACTTTTTGTTTACATTTTTCACTTATGTTATACCAGGGATTTTTACATTGGCAAAAATCACAATTTAGACCCACAATAGGTATGCAATCATTGTTTAAAAACAAAAGTCCTGTTTTAATGTCCACATAGGCTCATGCAAGGCTACAGTTAATTTTTATTTTGTTTGCATAGACTTGCACCATCAAAGGAAAGAAGAAGCGTAACTGACTTTATCAGCCCTCCATTACTCCCCCCTCCCCCACACTTCTCATAATGTCTCTCAGCTATACCTATTCTCACTGTTCCTCAGCTATGAACACTAGGTCACAATGACAACTGGTACCTGAGCTCTAACCACTAAATCTCACTTTCTCCCAGTCCCTCAGCTCTAAGCACTATGCACATACGTTCAGTTGCTGTAGTTCTATGAGGTTATACAGTGTTGTCAATACAGCGAGGAAATTCATCAACCTGACTGGCTAATGATAATGACATGATTTATAAAGTGCTATAAGCTATATAGTGATCAATACAAAATTATAGTTTTCTGCAATGTCTGCCTCCTCCCCTCCCCTAACAGGTTGAGTCTAGTTTCAGAGATCAGCAGAGAGTGGGCAAATACCAGCAGTATCCTGAGAACGCAGCACGGGAGCGGAGCCGGGTTCGAAATCTGCGGCAAGCGTTCCACAGCCTCCAAGCTGCCCTTCCCTCCGTCCCGCCCGACACCAAGCTCTCAAAGCTGGACGTCCTGGTGCTGGCCACAAACTACATTGCCCACCTCACACAGATCCTGGACCAGGGCAAGACATTCCCAGACCGGACACAGCCCTTCAGAGTGCAGGGTTACCTCCACCCTGTCAAGGTAAGTGGAAATACAACCCTTGAAATGGTTCTGCACTGCCAGGAGAATGGACGCTCTAGGGTCGTTGGTAGGATGATACCAATGTGATAACATTTTGTATTTTAAATAACAATTTGAATTTAGTACTAATGCAAAGTAAGAAACAAGCCCACCGAGAGTGCGGGGAGGGAAACAAAAAAAAAATAATAATTCTGGTCAGTCCACAAGTCCCTGTCCTGCACATAATCCAGATTCATTTGTTTTAAATTCATTATTTGAAATATATAGTGAGAATCATTGGATGTGTGTTTATTTCTTCCAACACTTGCTCTAGAAAGGATTTTACATCATTTTTATTTGGAAGTGTGGATTTGTTGAATAAGTTGCTTTGTCATTTTTAATGTTATTTCTCCGTTCGGTACTGTACCGAAGCTTGGACCCTGGAAAGAAAGGTATTAATTAGGACAAGGGATGGTTGTTTGTGCATAATTAAACATTCATGAATAGGGCTAAATACATCTGATGCTTATAGGCATTTCACCATTGTGCCTTTTTTGCTTTAAAAAATATTAAGTTACATAAAATATAATGATAATTTTAAGGGTACATAAGGACCTTTTTATTTTATTGTGTTACATGTTCCCATGTGTTGCTACAACTGTTTATATAATGTGTGTGTGTTTTTTTTTTCACATTGACCACTTTTTAAAAAACTTTTAAATTGAAAAAAATAAATTATTAAAAGAGACACATTTTACCTGTGACTGCTGCCACAGAACCTTAAAATATGTTCACATAATCCAGTCATAGTTTCATGTTAAACCAATAGGCTAGTAAGGTACAGCATTGCACACAATAGGCTATATATATAAAATATATAGATATATAGAATATATATATAAATACACATCTATATATATCTATATATATATATCTATATATAGATACAAAATTGCCTTATTCCATATTCATTCCCCTATAAAAATGTGACCCAGAGACAATTAGATTTTTCAACATTTTCTGAGCACTTTTATTACAACACACAAAATCAAACAAAACAAAAATAACACCTAGCTCTTCCAAGTGCTTACTAAACACAGGCAGGCCCCTGACTAGTATGCAGGACAGCCAAGATGTTTACCTGACATGCAAGCACTTTTAAACAGCTGCACATAAACCTAGCATAGGTTTAACTTTTACACAGTACCTTTCTCAATGAGTATGATACACAGACTGGCTGCTCTCCTTTTACAATAACGAGGCCAACTGCCAAAACAATAAAACAATTAACAAATAATTAAATTAAACAATAATACCATTACATCAATTAAACAATTAAATTTATCAAAAAAATTAGCTTGGCAGGGAGGCTTTTCACCCTGTCCTTGCCACAAAACAAACACTTTTTTTTACACTTGTAGGGCCCCTATATATTCACCTTTCTCCACAAAGTCTAACCACAACCACCGTAAGCCTCCCCCAGCTCAACCCTGAACAAAGGGGATAATTTCCTTTTATTGTCAACCAGTCCAGCCACTTACAAAACTAACACCTCTTAAACACCTGCAGCTGTGCTGGTTTACATTTCAATTAAACCCTATGTACTCCTGGCCCTTGTAGTTTCTTTGTAGGCCCTATTAACTACAACTCCCGCATTGTCTCTTGGGTAATATAGTCTTTCCCTGCTCAATCTGGCACTTTCCAGTTCCCCGGTCCTGTATACCATAATATGCTAGGACCCACATATTTACCATTCGTGACCAGCCCACATTTATGGTATATATATATATATATATATATATATATATATATATATATATATATATATATATATATATATATATATATATGAATTACTTAACTGAAGCTGCCATTTAGTTTGATAATCAAGTGATCACAATATACACGCCATAATGGGTGGTGAGGGAGAAACATGTCGATCCTTCCTCTTGAGAGTGTGTCACCTCACATGTCATTCCTGACATGAACACCCACTTGTAATCAGTCCACTCAAACTGACAATAATTATATTAAACTGTCTGGCGGTTTATCAACCAAATACAATACTTTGTCAATCTGTCAATTGTTTTCCAATAGTATACTGCAGTAGACATTTAAAGGGGAGACTTATTTTCCTTGTGGCCTGAGCCTTATTTATACCTTTCCTCAGGGATTTTATGAAAAGATAATGAATTATGCTACAGGACCATGTTGAACTAATATACCCTGGTAATCTGTTATCATGGCATGTCACCTTTCCATTTTGCTTGAGCTGAGCTGTGAAAGGGCTTTAAAGTACATGGTGCTAACAAAATAATTCCAGTAAATCTTACCTAATATGTATTACTATAACTTAGTAGATCTCACATTTTGTTAAACATGTATGTGTATTTGATTTTTAATGGTATTTAATGGTATCCTTTGCACTCCTTTCCATGCTGCATCCCCATTGAAGGAATATATCTAACAAACATTGTGACCAGGATGACTGTACTGGGGGCGTCAGACCCGACAC
The DNA here is from genome assembly GCF_017654505.1 of Polyodon spathula. NCBI lineage: Eukaryota > Metazoa > Chordata > Actinopteri > Acipenseriformes > Polyodontidae > Polyodon > Polyodon spathula. The sequence goes on from NC_054538.1 coordinate 46,945,011, forward strand.
ACAGGACAGAGACGTGGAGTTTTGGTGAAGCTGAGTGCTTGCTTGCGCTCAACATTTAATGATTAAACAAACCAGAAAATAAAAGGTTGCAAGACAAACAAAACACAGGACATGGCACTTTAGCTGAAATAAATATACAAACAAAACGGACTACACAGACAAACATGGTGAGATGTTCTTACTTTAACTATTACTTTTACCTCCAACTCCAATCCCGTTTTCCTCTCACCGAACACACAACCCCGAATGAGTGCTTTGTGCATCAATATATACAATTGTGCTGGGATTCAATGACCAATTAATTATTCACTCGAATCCCAGCACGTGAACTAATCTGTGTTCTCCCGTACTCACATATCAAAACCCACTTAAATATGCACGTGACACGAGTTGTGCCATCCTCGTGTCTAAATACAAATTACACTTTATAACACTTGTGCTCATAACCCATATTTATATCCCGTGTATTTTATACATAAACACCAAAATTAACACTACATACAACATAAAACACAAAGGGGCGTGACACTCCGTCTCATATGCCCAGGCGACGGTAGCAGTAGCGGACCCTCAGGAGGCGATGGCAGCAACATCGGACCCTCAGGAGGTGATGGCAGCAGCAGTGGACCCTAGGGAGGCGACGGCAGCAGCAGCGGACCCTCGGGAAGCAAACTCGGGAGGGGAGCCTCTGGCCATAGAGGCGGCACCAGGAGCTCCACTTCTCCCCCGTACCCTGTAACCGGTAGCTTCCCAGGCAATGCGGAGCAGCAGGCAATACCAGGTGAGGCGGAGCAGCCAGCAACCCCAGGCGATGCGGAACAGCCAGCAACCCCAGGCGATGCCGAGCAGCAGGCAACCCTAGGCGATGCATGGTAGGCATCCTTGGGCGGAGCGAGGCAGGCGTCCTTGGTCAGTGCGAGGTAGGCATGCTTCGGCGGAGTGAAGCAGGCATCCTTGGGCGGTGGAGGCGGAACCAGCAGGAATTCACCCTCTGCTGGTGGAGGTAGGAGCTGCAAGCAGTCCTCCCATGGTGTGGAGGCGGAACCAGTAGGAATTCACCCTCTGCTGGTGGAAGTGGGAGCTACAAGCAGTCTCCTGGCGATGAAGGTGGGAGCAGAGTGTAGTCTCCCCCCGTTGCAGGGGACTGATGCACCTCTCCCTCACTTGCGAGGGACTGGTGCGGCTCTCCCTCACTTGCAGGGGACTGGTGCGGCTCTCCCTCACTTGCAGGGGACTGGTGCGGCTCTCCCTCACTCGCAAGGGACTGGTGTGGCTCTCCCTCACTTGCAGGGGACTGGTGCGGCTTTCCCTCACTTACAGAGGTAGGTGATGGAGGCAGAGACAGCACCTGCTCCTCTCCTCCGGGTTGTGATGGTGGGGGAAGTGATACCAGCAGGCATTCACCCTCTGCTGGTGGAGATGGGGACAGCAGGCATTCTTCTACTACTGGTGTAAGTGGAACCAGCAGGCATTCTCCCTCTGCTGGCGGCTTTGGTTCTAGGGCCGTGGGATTCTCCTTCTCAGGCTGTGGATGCATCGGCTCCCCTTTAGGGCTGTGGAAGCATCGATTCCCCACTTTTTGGACTGTGGATGCACAGACTCCTCCCTCTTGGGCTGTGGATGTTCGGGCTCCTCCCACTCAGGCGTAGGGCGTTCAGGCTCATCATCCTCTTCCTCATAACTGCGGAAGGGACAGGAGGCAAAGTAATGCTTACCCTCGCTGAAGGGGCACAATGGCGATAACAGCCGGTTGGGTCCTGGCTTCCATGGAACCACTCCTCCATGTCTTCCTCCCATCCCATCTTTCGGGACAATACCAGCAGCTCTACATGGACGGAGCAGTGCATAATTTAAAAAAATCTAATTTACCTTTACCATAACATCTGAGAAATGTGAAACAATGCATATATATATATATATATATATATATATATATATATATATATATATATATATATATATATATATATGGCAGTAAGATTTACTAGGATTACTTAGTGCCATGCAGTTTAATATGGCATTGTGAAAAAGTGCCCCGCCCCGCTTCTTCTACTTCTGCCTCCGCCACCTCCACCAGCAGAGAGTGAATGCCTGCTGGGTCCCATTCCACCAGCAGAGGGTGAATGCCTGCTGGGTCTGTTTCCACCAGCAGAGGGTGAATGCCTGCTGGGTCCCTTTCCACCAGCAGAGGATGAATGCCTGCTGGTATCACTTCCCCCACCATCATGAGGAGAGGAGCTGGAGCTGCCTCTGTCTCCATCACCATCAGGGGGAGAGGAGCAAGAGCTGCCTCTCCCTTCACCAGAAGGTCCAGGACTGGCGGTCCTTAGCAGCCCTTGCTGATGGAAGAACCATCCGGCCGTAGTGGATGAGAAGAGGGCCAACACCCGCACCCCAGCTTGTCCTGACTCTCTGCACATCATCGCTCAGGGGTGCCTGCCTCGCTTCGCCCAAGGATGCCTGCCGCTCCATCTCCTGGAGTTGCCTGCCGCTCCGCATCTCCTGGAGTTGCCTGCCGCTTCGTATCGCCTGGGGTTGCCTGCCGCTTCTCATTGCCTGTGGATCCACCGGTTGCAGGGTACGAAGGAGAAGCGGAGCTCCCGCTGTCGTCTCTATGGCCAGGGGCTCACCTCCCAAGTTTGCCTCCCGAGGGTCCGCTGCTGCCTTCGCCTCAGGTCGCCAGAACTGCTTTGCAAGGGTTTGCCGTCACCTCTGCCGGCCGCAGGGCTCAATGTGGCCGCAGCCCCACCAGAGGGAGCTGTCGGCTATGAAGAAGGGGGGAGTGCTCAGGAGACCACCTCCCCCCTCAGCAATTTCGCTGCAGGAGTTCTTGTGGCTGGAGTCCCACAGGAGGGAGCTGCCGGCTGAGAAGGGGGGAAAGGTCAGACCACCTTCCTCAGCAGCCTTTCCATTGCGGGAGTGGACCACCATGCTGTCAGCCGTGCCACTACCGGCAGGGAAGCTAACAGCATTTTCAGCCGTGGGCCCAGTGAAGCCTCCCTTCCCGGCCAAAGACTTTGACCTGGACTGCTGGGTTTTTAAGGGGGAAGGTGGCCGTTGAGACCAGGTGTGCTTTGCACAAGGTGTGTGGGGGGGGGGGGGGGGGGGTATATGTGGCAAAGTGCCCTGCCCCTGGGTTATTTATTTGTGTTTAATGTTACGTGTAGTGTGTTAATGTTGCTGTATTTTAGTTGGTACATGGGATATAAATATGGGTTACAAGCACAAGTGTTTAAAATGTATATTTGTATTTAGGCACGAGGATTGCGCAGCACTTCACATGCAGGTAAAATGTAATATGCGAGCACCAGGAATTGCACTTTTATTAATTCACATGCAGTTGTACCGAGACTCCAACTGAATGATTGATTAGCAATCGAGTCTCGGTACAGCTGTATAAAAGCAGCATGTTTTCACTCACTCGGGGTTGGGTGTTCGGTGAGTGGAGAACGGGTGTGGAGAGGAGAAAGTTAAACATAAACTAAATCATAATATCAGCACACTTACTGCTGTAAGTCGCAAGTTAGGTTTCAGGGGATGAAGCTTGTGTGGCGATAGCTAAAACTTCCATTGGGTAGTAAATAGGCTATCCCTGTAGATCCAATAGTATCATAGTGGTATATTTTTAATATTTCATATAAATGATACAGTACCAACTACCTTCAGCAATGTTTCCATTGGAGCTGTTAATTTGCTAAAAGGAAACACTTAAACAAAAAATGTGCTATTAGCCCAATGGAAACAGACTTCATTAGCATAAATGTAGCTATTATACAAATTTCAAAAATATTGTAGACTGTAGTATTTGGGAAATTTGATTCGCTGTTTCATGTGAATTTATTAATAAGGATAAATTCAATTGAAACGAGTGTACTTGCATAAAAAGGAAACACGACCAAAAAAATCTTCCCAGATTACTTCTGTTTTGTTAGTTTTTTTTTTTTTTTTTTAGGAAAACATGGCGAATTCTAAAAGAATTAGGTTTAATTTGGAAGCAGAAGAAACAGAAGTTTTTTACAGTTCATTGAAAACTTTGATGTGGCTTCTGCAAAACTATACAGAAAATAGGCAATTAAAAGGCCGATTTGAAATTCAGTTGATTTGAAATCAGGTTCGTAGTTGGAGAAGTTCATATGATTCTTAATGTGCACTAAATAAGCATAAAAAGTGAGTAAACATAATAAAACACACCATTACTACATATTCAGTACAAAAAGGAAACCAAACCAAATGCATATTAATATCAAAGCAATGTATGTGGATAGCTATAAATATACTTAACTAAATCAATCCCACATACTATAACCCACTATTATACTATAACCCATTAGCCACCCTGTCTCCCACTAAATAAGCCTTGTTAAAATAGGGTATATAAAATAGTTTCCCCATGGAAATCTGAGGTAAAATTTCTAAAAATCCAGAAAAGAGTTTTCTGCAAAATTTTCCAGCATAACTTTTTAATGAAAAACAGTGTTAATTAGTATAAATAAACAAGAAAAAGTAAGTCAAAGTTAGTTAAATTCATTTGTAGTATTTCTTAAAAAATAAATTAAATACAGTTATGACCAAAACATATGAATATTTAATCACATTAGTAATAACAATGTTTTACAAATGTGTACTAGGCTTGAAGTATTTTTGTACAAATATAACAGGGTATTTTTAGAAACGTGTTGTTCACCAAAATGTTGTATTTTAAAACTTATTCACATCATGACAGCACATAGAAATAGTGTGGAAACTGTGACAAGTGCTTGGGAACAGTGATAGCATTTACATGGACAAGTCATGACAGTTTTCCTCACAATATTTTTGCCATACTTTTTAGGAAATGCGTTGCTATGCTGTTCTGATTTAGGAAAAAAAGTCAGCCGTACCAATACAGGTTACTCAATTCATAGTCACTGAGGGGAGGGGATATTTAAATGTCCATGTCTGCAGTAATTAGGAAAATAATGACTCTGAATATCGAGAGGAGAGCTTCGTGTGTTGCCATGAAAATAAAAAAATAAAAAAATTAACAAGAGAAAAGAATTAACTTGTTGTTGTGCACATTCCAAATGATCATACAATATTTGTTTGTGTCGCGTTACCTTTCCAACACACGCACACACGTATATAAAATAAAATTTCTACCAAGTACATGTTTTACTACTTAAAAAATGGATATGCTTATCATCTGAAAGTTTTACTTAATTAAAGTAGTCTATAAATACAATAAAAAACAATATGATCCTTAGGCCTTACAATAATATGGGGCTGTAATGTGTTTACCTACCTAAAGCTTTATTAAACCAGTCAATCCGTTAAGCTACATATTCGTAAATATATATATATTTTTGTTTGAAGTAGAGAAATCCAATGGAAATGGCCTAGAGAACTATTTCTTCCTTTCTTGAGAAGAACTTTATCCCCACCAATGACGTCATCACATTGACCAGTTTATACGCTGAAAATGGGTTTAATGGAAACAGCCTAGCTTACAATTTTTTAGCTTTATTTATTTATTTATTTATTTATTTATTGTAAACACCATAAAACTGAACAAGCAACAGTAATTATTTAGTTCAGTGATTTGAAAAGTGTTACACCAACTAGTGCTGTCACCCTCACAAACAGCACAGCATTTCCAGATCCCTGGAAAGCAACTTGGCTTTTATGTGCCTCAGAATTAGAAGTGTTTTTAAAGGTTTTGGAGTCTTTTCAAGAAAGGGCATTTCAGTGTCTGGGAGAAACCCCACAGCGTATTTCTAAAACATTCTCAAGTTGTTTGTTTCTAATTTTGGTTAACAATGAGTTAATTACTTTAGTTTAATTTCATACTGTGCTTCTTTTTTTGCCCATGCATATTTCTGTGCAGAGTGTAACTTTCTCAGCAGTGGTTGAAGTAGCTCTAAAAGTCTTTGCAAGATGTGTGCCTGAAGTTGTGCTGTACAAACAGGATCCCTTTCAGAGACTCGACAGTAAAGTTGTTCCATTCCTTTGTCCACTGGCTCTGCATCAGTGAAAAAACTTGCTCTACATTTGCATTGTGAGAGGGAACAGCAAAGAACTGTGCAATACAGTATGTAACAGTGCTGAACGACATTCAGTGTTTTTGGACCTGTTGAAATATTTGGCCTATTTCATCACTTTTACAACCTTCCACACACTTGTTGAGATTGCAAGATTGCAAAGCACTTACCTAAATAACAAGAAAACATTTTAAATTTAGAACTCACTGTAGCTTGTTGTTGTTTACATTATCGTCTGTACCTTGTTGCAGTTTGATGTTCAAACAACATGTACGTATTTTAAGTGATAGCAACTGAAACTTTCAAAGTATTTTTAAATACAGTTTTCTTAATACCAATACAGTACTGGTAGCATTTTAATAGCAAACTATTTATTTTACGTGCCAGTATTTAAACCTCAGTGTTTCCAGAAATATATTTAAAGGGGAATTCTCATACCTCCTATTAAAATCTACATTACGACACACTCGCTTTAGCATTCAGGGATAATAAAGAGCACATTTTAACATGAAAATTGGAAGGTCTCACACCTCCGCTAGTAAAAGTGCAGTTTGTCAACACAATGCATACTGGTAGTGATTTTGTTAATCTCTTTGATTTATTTGTGTAGGGCCACTGAATGAACTAATTCCTGTTTATTTATTTATTTAGCAAACGCCTTTATCTAAGGCGACTTACAAATGTTACATGGCAATACAAGGTTAAAGAATATGTAAATAACATATAAACCTATATAATGTGTGTTTATTTATTTATTTTTTCTAGTGATGGCCAGAAAACATGGAGTCAGATCTTTTTTTTTAATTAGTTACATGTTTTGACACATTCATATTTGGCTCGTTTAACAAATGTGTTATATTATAGTTGTACCAAACAAGTGTTTTATGTTTGTTATTATTTGGTGGCTGTGATGCAAATGTATTCAGTGCATACAAAAAAGAAGGGCTGTTTTATCCTGCTTCATTTTACTATATTTTATATTGCACAGCGCATTTATTTGAAGAAAAACTAAAGTATTGCAGAGCATGCTATAACGCAATAAACCCGAAGAGGCTTTTTTTGCTGATCACGAAATACGCACTCCCGTCAGTCTATGAATGAACCGCTGTAGTTCCTCCATTTAAATATGTTTGATCAAGTTCTGATCAGAATGTGATTCTGCTCTGAAGCAAGATCGAGTTAGGATCATATTTTGGGCTCAAACTGAGCTCAGCATCAACCCTGATTCTTTTAGTACAACCCAGTATGTCACAGGAGCAAGATAAAATCAGCTATCAAATCCGCCCGGACAGAGATCAGAAGGCCAAAAAAGAAGACATGTCCGGGGAAAAAACGGATGTATGGTAACCCTAACTTTGAAGACTCTCATGAAACTTTTTGGTTACAGATTAATCTACCACCAGACTATTAGCCTGCTGTATTTCTGGACTGGGCTTTACAGATAACAAATTAATCATATGAGAGAGAAAATAGGGGGAAATTATCATGAGGTCGAGGTACATTGCTTATCGCCAAAAAACTGTTAGGAGCACTAACATAACATGTAAACAATAGCTTCATAACTCTTCAAGAAACCAAAACTAATACTACTAGCTTTTTATAATGACATCCCTACCTATAATGTATGGTCCTCACCGGTTCATACAGTGAAGGCAAAAAACAATATACAGATTTGATTAGAGGTTGCTTTTCCATACATTTTACTTGAATAAAGTGAACACTGGTTTTCTTTCATAATGCAGGCACACAGCATAACAGATCATTCAATATTGTTAATATTCATCCTCAACATGAAAACATGGTATTTTTCTCAAATGCAATTTTACTTTTATTTTTCAGAAGTGGCCAATGAGATCTCACCTGTATTCCGGAGCAATGGGGGAATTCCTGACAGGAGCTCAGGCCCAGCAGAAGCAATTCCCCTCAGGAGAGGGGGTAGTTAGAATGGAAGAGACACCCTGACTCATATACAGGATTGGTCAGTGCAAGACTCTTGTCACCTGGGTGCATTTGCACTCCAGCAGCATGTTACTGTAATCCCAAAGGGACGAAATCCCTGGGAATATAGGGAGGTGCGTCTATGTACGTATGTACATCACAATTTACATTTTTATGGAAAAGTTTTATTCCAATTGTGCTGAAAGTATTATTTAGCATACGTTATTTCTGGAGATATGTGGGAGTGATTGTCTGTCAGTACAACACTTGTCAATCTGCATGTCACAATTACATTTTTGTATATATCTGTAAAACCGCTTATTTAATTGTGATGAATTTATTAACCTTTTATAGCGCACATTTTTTGTCACAACAATAGCTCCAATTCTAAAAGTACAGCCATGGCGGGGATGTATGTTACAGACATACTTGTTTATACTGTAAATTTCCCCCTACTGACTAGTTCCATAAAAAGATCAGCTCACTATTAGGACCAAATTTAAATCCAAATATCTCCATATCTGACAAATTATATTATATATATATATCTATAATAGATATATATTATATATATATATATTTTGGTACCTTCTAATAAGAGAATTTTTTTAAACCTTAAAAAATCATAAGTTAAATCTTTCAGAACATGGGCTCTATTCACAGAGCTTTAAGGACTGTTTGATTAATACAATTTGCAGTACACAAAACCCTTTTCAACTGTTTATTCTCTTTAAAAAAAAAAAGTTTTTTGTTAATAAGCAGCCTGTACATTGAATGCTATTCTGTCTGTCACTACTGGAAAGAATAAAAATGTTCCACCCAGTCATTCTGCATTGGTAGGAAATTAAAATAACTATTTGCACCACTGGGATGGATCATTGCTTATTATTGCGCATGTATTTGGACAATTATGTTTTCAGCTGTACCAATATATATAGTCTGCACTAGGGTTTAGTGGAATAAAATGTAAGCAGAAATACCCCATCCCAGCATTTTGTCACCTATCCTAGTACTTCTCAGAGGGTAGTAAATAAATAATTGCTCAAAGTGGTAGCCTGTGTCCATACTGCTGAAAACCCATTTGAAGAATGTAAGCACACTGGGATGGGCAACTGTCATTGGACTGTTGATTTTTGTTGGGTTCAAATGTGAACAGAAACCGCACCAAACTTTCAACTAACTTTGGATTTTTTTATTTTTATTATTTTTTTTTTTTTTCTAAAGTCTTACTACTGTGTAAAATGACTATGTTTCCAGGATCCTATAATGAAAGAATTTTATTAATCCAGACCATAGCTTCAAAACATTATTTGTAAAATATAAGGTAAAACGTGTAAGAAACAAAGTAGGCAAAGTGCTGTCTTATGTGATGTTTATATATGTATATGTTTTACCAAGATTTTGTTTTTCAAACAATAAAATATGAAAGGTACAGCAATTTCTTTTTTTTTTTTTTAATTCGTTAATTTTAAGACTGCAGTTTAAATGCTGGAATTCCTATTTTATGTTTACGAGTTCTGTGCCAGACTAGGCAGTAAGGAAAAGCTACTCAGTTTTTTTCTTCCTATTTTTAAAATGAAACTGATGTGTTTTTTTGTAGGTTTGTATCAATTGTATATGTCCTATCATGCACTCTTCCCCATGTCGCAAAATGCATAGTCTGATGAATCAGAGAGACTGCTACTTGCCTGCAAAAGCTGAGTTTAAATCTAAAGTCTGTAATTAATGGTGGTTTACAAAGTGATGATGAAATTGCTTTTTTTACTATAAAAAGGTAGTTCTTGCTGTTTAAATGAAGAATGAAAAACTACATCTCCCAAAATGCCATAGCTATCCCAGAACACTGATCGACTGGAAATCTGCTAAACTAATACACCTGTTCATAATTTAACAAGCCAGGCACATATAAAAAGACAGGTATAAAATACAATAGCTGTCTGTGGGAAGATAAGGAACCAAATTTAGGGATCCTTTTAAGTTTAGTTAGAGCGCCAAACAGGAGCTAGGATTGATTTATTTTAGTTTTGTATAGTTTGTTAAAATAAGCTCTGTTCCTACTGGAAAAGGGACACAGTGGAACAAATAAACATTCAGGCACTGTCCTGTTTAAACCCATCTTTTGCTGTCGATAGTGCTTTATCCAACAAAGACCTGTTAGGAACCCAGAACTCAAAAATGATTCTGTAAATAAAAAGCTTTGTCACAATTTGTAATTCAGATTTTTTTTTTTACATTGTTAATCTAATTGTATTATCCTACTTTAAGCAAACTGAAATCACATGCCCTTTTCTAAGTGTTGCATTTGAAATGTGTAATACTAACTAGTTGTTGAAATAATTGCTGCATAATACAATGTTATTCACTTTTTGGATTAATTGTTCCGATTAATTGTTCTGACTCACTGTGGTTTTGTTAACAAATCCACAGTCTGCAGACATGTAGTCATATAGCCTTGGTTTACATGAAAGAATAAAAGTAATCTTTTTGCCATACTATGTCACAAGTTTGGTTTATTTGTACTTTTCTTTTAAAAATTTGATACAATTTGGATGGATATTTTCAAACAACTCTGTCAGCATGTCATGTGCATGATAATGATATGTTTATGCTACGTCACCTTGTCTTGACAATGGAGAAAGAATTTGGATCTTCATGTAAACCAGGGCTTCTCATACTCGGTCCTGGAGACTCCCTGTGGCTGCTGGCTTTCATTCCAACCGAGCTCTCAATTACTTAACTAGACCTTTAATGAACTGATCATTTGCTTAAACAGACCTTTTACTTGTTTTCAGATCTTGAACAGTTGCATATTTCAAGTCAGCTATAACATTTTATAAGTAACTTGAACTGCAACTGTTTAAGAGCTGAAAACAAGTAAAAAGGTCTAATTAAGCAAATTATCAGTTGTTTTAAGGTCAAGTTACAGTTCCCAAAGAAGCTCGGTTTGTAGATTCTCGAGCCAACCGCAGCCTTTTTGGTCCCCGGGGACCCCAAGTTTGAGAAGCCCTGATGTAAACCAAGATATATAATCCATTACTGTGTGACCACCAGAGGGTCTCAAAGTAAAACAAATTATGTTTAATACCACCTAATATCTATATATATAGATATATATATATCTATATATAGATATATATATATAGATATATATATTATATATTAATTATAGCTATTTATAAACTACCTTTCATGTAAACACTTAAACATTTGTGTGTGACATAACAAAAAGGGTTGTGATAATAACCTAGTCCAAGAATGTGCCCCCCCCCCCCCCCTTTTTTTTTTTTTTTTTTTTAGAAAAAAAAGCTTGTCAGGTCAAATGAACTACTATAAATGTATGGTGGTACAAACAACAATAGAAATCAACCACTACTGTATACAAGTCCACCTGCAATGGAAAGGGTGCCCTCATTGGCTATCTGGCTCTCGTTCTTTGGGGTCATGTTATGGGACCCGCCGGCTGCAATTCGTCTATAGTTTGAGCAATATGGGCTCCGTTCCACAGAGAAATATGCCAAGCTCAAGGCTAACTCCATAAATCTGTCTGATTACTGATACCTCCTCCTCCCTCTCTCTATTTTAATTACAGGGTTTTAAACTATGCATGTCTCCACTATGCCAAGTGTTAGTGAGGGAAAGGCTAGATGACTGTAAACAGAGGGTGCAAGTTCTGTGGAGCACATAGTGGCACAATGTGACAGTGATCTGATAACTACACAACTCACACATTTGTATAATTTCTTGTACATGTTTTTCTTTCTTGGGCCAATTTGCATTCTGTTTGCACCAGTACAAAGTTTGCCCTCATTTTTTAAATGTTAAGCTTAATGAACAACTAAGAATATTAACAATACATCTTCTCCTGCCTATCTATTTGTTTATTTATTATTTTGTTTTAAATATAATCATTTAGTGAACATTATCCACTAGTTAATGTGACAAAGACCAAAATACACAATTTTTGCTAGTTTAACAATCTTTATAAAAAAAAACAAAAGCTCTTCAGCAATTTCAAATATTTGTTCATGACAAAAGTATTGGCATCTTTACATTAAAATCCCTGTACAAATATAATAGAACTATTCATTGATTGAAACCCATTACACAGTAAATAAGTTGAATTGTAAAGTATATCCAGAAAAAGAGGTCATTATTTCCAACAACTGTTGAAGAACATTTTTGCAATACAGCAGATGATGTTCAAGACAAAGGAGTTGGATTCACATTTGAGAAAAGCATTCATAACAAACTGCAACACAGGAAATGGCTACAGAACAATATCAAATAAATATAGAATACCAAAATTCACAATCAGAGGAATAAATAAAGAAGTACCACAGAGTACATGTAAAGAAAGATTTAGAAACGTCAAGCATAATAATGCACAAAATAACGGTACCAAGGCACCTGAACACAGAAGAGTTGTATTCACATAGACCTCACTGCAAACCAGTTTTAAACAACATTCATAAAACAAACTGTCTAAAATTTGCCAAGAAACATGAAAAGGAATCTGAAGCATTCTTTAACAAAATTCTGTGGTCTAATGAGACTAAAATATAACTTCCCCAAAAATGGACCATAGTATGTTTGGAAACAAAAAGTGAAAGCCTTCAATAAAGAAAACCTAGTTAAACATGAAGATAGTCTGATCATGATAAGGGGGTGTTTTAGCAATTTTAGGATTGGAGACGTTCATGTGATTGAAGATTGAATGAATTAGGCCATGTTTAAAGTACAAAGTACAATGACACCATCTGCTCATAGGCTGATTGGCAGGTTGTTTATCTTACAATACTGCTAAGTCAACTGGAATTCTTGAAAACAAAAAGTAAAAGTTCTGGATTGGTCCAATAGAAATTGAACTTTGAACTGATCTGAAGAAAGCTGTAGATAAGCATTCGGAGCTTTCGACAGATTCGTAAACAAGAGCGACTTTCTTTTACGTTCTGTTTTAGCCAAGCAAGACAGTGGTAGGTTCTACATTTCACGGTTATGAAAACACTTGCCATTACATTTATGAAATTATACATTAAATATGTTTGTTTGTTTTTTTGTGTACAATATATATATTTGATTATATATATATATAATATATATATATATTATATATATAGAATATATTAATATATATATTATATATATATATGCGTGTGTGAAGGCAACAGGCTGAAAAGCCTTAATTGTGAACATTTGTGGGTTAATTATGTGAATTGTTTGATTATTTTGGCAGTTGGCCTAATCAGCCAATTACATTATTTAATAGGGCATATAAACCCCACAGTTTATTCTGGGCTGCAGAGTAAAAAAAAGAGTGTACAGCTGTAAAAGGGGAAAAAAAAGAAAGAGGTAGTGTGAGAAAACCCTTTTTGTTTAATGTGTTTGTTTTGTGCAACATTTCTTCTTTTTATTACCGGTGTTGTAGTAGGAAATAAGTTGAACGTGCAAGCATAGTAATGCAAAACTAGGCAAAGGTAAGGCGGGGCAACAGTTTGATTAAAGGTGGGGCTCACTGCATGGCTTTTTATTTTTATCTGACCGTTTTATTTGCAAGACTGTATGTTGGTGTGTGTTTGTGCCATTGTGTTTTCATATGAACTTTAAAATGTGTGATCGACGACTTTACATGATACATTGTTTTAAACCCCTCTCTTTTTATGTTTCTATAACATCATTGTCAATCAGATGTAGTTTATGTGTCAAAATGTCAGTAATATAATTTAATGACATGCTGCATCCATAATATTAGTATGACATTATGAGCAGCTCATTAGTATGGAAGCCATGGTATATGCTATATATATGAACGGTCATGTGATGCTGTTTAACCAATCAGAGGTGGTTATTTTTCCAAGCCGAGTTATAAAATGTGTATATCTACATGATTTTAAATTGTGATCAATCACTTTAGTTCAATATACTGTATCTCTTTCTCATTGTATCATGTCTTGCATGGTTGTGCACTACAGGATTTTGCCATTTTTAAAATCATGCTGATATACAGTAGCCTATACGGTATGATCTCTCTTTCTTACAATCGCTATCTTGATTGGTATTGAACTACAGGTATTTACCATGGTTTAGCAAAGACGTTAACTCTTTAGTTTAACTAATTCATGTATTGTTTCTTCCCAAACTTGTAATTGAAATACATGCATAATGATAACCAGTCTCCTGTTCGTTTTCTGTTCAAATTATACAAAGTACTGTATGTAAAAATAAATGAAACAACAAAATGCATAATACAAAATAATAATAATACTGTATAAGCAACACTTTTCAAGTACATCATATCATTGATGTACACTATGGCCTAGTTAGTAATCTCACCATGGAGCTCAATTTTTTCTATGACTGAAACTCATGCTTTAACTTTTGGAAAATCGCTCGCATACCTGTCCATACAGTAACGCTTCCCAAAACAAGAACACCTCCAGAAATGCAAAATAATGTTAAATATCAAACACATTTTGCAGTTAAAGTTTGTTACACAAACAGAAGTACACATTAATATCATAGACTACTTACAAATTTCATTTTTGTAAGTTGCAAATATAAAATTAAAGAGAAAAATACCCCTAGAGTCTATGAGAGCAGGGGCGGAAGATGACTCAACGTTGGATAACACGGTTAACGACGTAGGAAAGGAAAAGGATTTGAGAATGGAGAGTACTTCACAAAAGACTAGTTCAAGATCTGCAGTTAGCAAAGACATGGAACTCCAGGTTTGTGTCTGCGCCTGGAGCAAGGCGACAACGGTCAGAGGTTTGAAGTTTCTTAGGGGAGAATGAAATGCTTGAGGGAGAACGGACAAGGGCCTTGCATTGATCAACATTTCTTACAAAGTCAGTCAAGTCAGTCGAATGAAATCCAGCGACAGGAAGCAAACTACAGTTCGCAGGATATCAGCACCCCTGTCATAGACGTGAGGAGGACTTGCGTGGATACAACTAGTGATGAATCTAATGATCCTTGCGAACCTGGTCAGATAAGCACAGCGTAAGAGAGAAAAGAACCTCAACAGGCACAAGCCTGGAGTTAAATGGCCAGGAGCTTGTGAGAAAACTGCGAGGGACACAGTAAACACAGAACTCTGTTTAACTTTGGAAAGGTTAAATGGAACAGTTGAAAAGAAGCTGGATAAATTTGGGGACATCCTCTAATCATATGGAAGCGAGAGGTTTGGAATTGAAAAAAGGAAGGAAAAAGTAAAAACTATTCTTGGAAAGTCCAGACGACAGCAGGTGATTGAATGCTTAATTAGAGAAAGGAGGCATTTGAGAAAGCAATGGAAAAAAGCAGAACCAAGTCAGAAGGAGGGACTAAATCTGTTACAAAAGGTCATAAAAGATAAGCTTGCAACATTGCACAGAGCTGAGCGCCTACGGAAACGCTACAAAAAGAAAGAGCGTGTGATAACTAACTTTTATAAAGATCCATTCAAATTTTTAAAGAAGATATTCACCAGTGAGAAAAATGGCACACTAAAATCATCTAAGTCTGAGCTAGAGAGATATTTGGAGGAAACACATACAGATTCAAAAAGGCAGGAGCTTATGTCAGTTCCTTCAGACATCCCACCTATCAATCCACATGAATACCAAATGGAGGACTGTGCATCTAAGTGGAAAAAAGTAGAGCAAGCTGTGAAAACCTAGAACGCCTCAGTGAGGATGGAGAGTCTGAGTTTACCCAGTGGAGGTGGGTTGTCGAGGATTTGTGGCACACTCTACAACCCGGTTTCTCAGAGATGTCGGGTTCAGTGGCCAAGAGTTGCGTCACACAGTGAAGAACTTATCTGAAGCAGCAGAAAGGAGCAGCAAGATTCTGGCAATGTTTTTCTGAGCCTCTTTACCAAGCAGGGAGAAATGGTGCTAGGAAGATTTGTGGACAATGCAGCGTCTAGTTGTCAGTCTAATTCAGATCCAAAAGAGGGAGAAGTAATACCAAGCGACTCAATTTGCTAAAGATAGCAGTTGACTATGAACTAGCTACTTATCTGAAGTTTTTCCGCGTACAACCGATACAAAACAAGCTGTTATTTCAGTGAGAGAACTTCAAATTCAGTCTACTATCTGCCTAAGTGGGCCTAGTCTGAGTTAGATTAGAAAGTGTGCACCTAAAAATGGGGAAACTGCTGTGAGTGATTTGGCCTTCTGATGGGACCCAAAAGCAGGAGCGCATGTCATGGAGTTCCTTCAGACATGACCCAACATCCTCCACATGAAGACACTATTAAATAATATTGAATCTTAGCCAATGCCTACGTTTACTTGGCACCATGACCAGATGCTGCATCTTTGGAATTAGCATTAAAGACAATGCCTAAAAGGTTCCAATAATGGCACCAATGTACCATACAAAGCATTGTACACAAAAGACCATTGCAATCCATCTAGGGAGAGGGCAACCACAAAGATAAGGTAAAGGAGAGCGCTTGTCTAGGACAAATGCGACTAACAGAGCACTGGAAGCATGTCTGGCAGATGTGAAAACAATGGCTACAACAGTAGTTTCCACCTGAGATTTTGTCACACTCTAACCTGGACCAACATTGTGGAATGAATCAGCACAAGCCCACTAAATCAAGTTAACATCTCTTGGGATTATCTGCAAGCAGAAGAAGAAAGTTTACATTATGCTGAAGCAACAGGCTGTCTGTGGTTGAGACAAAAAGATTCTGGCTGGGGATCTCAAGCACAATAGAAAGAAAGCAATGCTGATGTACGGGTAAGTAAACTGGGCTGAGCTGAGTGGGGAATGGAAAGAGGGGTGATGCTGGGACACCAGAATCACTGTCGAGCCCTCTTGAGGTGTTGTGGGCTAGTCAACGAAACTGCACACTTGAAGACCCCAGAGATGTACTCTATTAGCTCAATCCAGATGGTTGTCATGCGGATGCGCTGGGGAGACTGCACCGGGTTGATCCCCGGAGCCAGCATCGCATCCTTTGTGTGTACTGATGCGCTGGGGAGGCAAAATAAGCTGATCCCTGGAGCTAGCATTACACTTCAGCAATCAACACCAGACAGAAGGATATTTACATCATCAGATGGAAAGCAACGCAAATGGATGGAGATGCAGATGGATCACATTAGTTTATTGGAAAGCTACGTCTTAGTTGATGCTTATCTTGGCAAAGCCAAGTTCAAATCAACATGAAGTTTAACATCTACTCTCATGTAATGGAAATCGAATTACAGAATGAGATATAAGTTGTCAAACTAAGGTAAAATTATTATTCTCCTTCTTCCCCTTTCTGTTTACTTTTTTTATGAGTGTGTAGTGACTATTCAAACAGAAAAGCTAAATAACTGGACATCTACCAATCATGTGATTCCACATGTTGGTCAACGTCAAAATAAACCAGGGAACGCAAGCAGTATGATATGCACACCACTATATGAAATAATGTATTTATGTTTTAAAACAGCACATATCACAGAAAATAAATAATAAAAAAAAGAATTACCATGGTTTGAATTTGCAACATGACATGCTTGAAGAGTGCACAGAGTTATCCAGCTGCGCCGCCTGGCAATTGTTTCAATGTGTTCCTTCTTTAAGCTTAGATCTATGCCTGATCAGCTTTTGCTGAAAACAGGTTTCTGCTCGATTCTAGAATTGCTCTGTTTCCTGTTTGAAAATTTCTGGTTTCCTGTTTGGTAGAATGTAGTGCTCCGGGCAGACTGTTCCCCCAAGTACTGATCTAGGATCAGTGAGAGAAACAAAAAAAGAAAAATACCTTGTCATTAAGTCCTGATAGCAGGAAGGCAAACTGTACCTAACCATACCCTAACCCTAACCTTAACCTTAACCTTAGCCATAACCTTGTACTATTATATTCTGAAAATCGTTTTTGTGTTTTTCTCTCACTGATCCTGCATCAGTATTCCTGGAACAATCTGCCTGCACCGAACGTAGTTCCTCGTTAAACATTAGAACTGCCGAGTTTATGCTACTAACCGCCAGCAGAAGTCATTTTGAGGGGTACATTTTAAACAGCCATTCGATATAAAAATGAAATGAAACCAGACAACTCAAAATATTTATTTATGAACATCATATCTAACATTTACATAGCAGAAACACTGTATTTAAATGAAAAAAATAAACAAAAGTCTTTATTTTTCGAAATTCGCGCATATAATGCATGACATAAAAAATTAAAAACTATAATAAAATAAACATTTCAAAAGAAGATATTGTGTTATATGTAAAATGTTATATGTACATACACAATTATAAAAAATATGTAATTATTTACAAGAATAACATAAAAGGCTTTTTTTCACATTAGCCTACTGCACGACTTAAAAAAATGAAAACTATAATAAAATAAAAAATTTCAAAAGAAAATATTGTGTAACCAGCTGTAAACTGGTTATATGTAGGCCTACATACAGAACTGTAAAATCGAAATAATTGCTTATACAAAACAAAATAACTCCGTTCACATTGTGTAATGGGAATGTGCATTCAAGGAAACATACTTCAAAGTAGCCCCCATATTAGTACAATCCACACAGGTGTAACTCTTCTCAACTTGTCGTGTGCATTTACCACATACTGCTCTTTCACACTGGGCACAGATATCAGACGTTTCATTTATATTGCATTTAGCTACCTGTCATTGTTTTCTGTTGCGTGTGTCACTTGATTTTCCCCTGTGCATGCATTGTACAAAATGAAGAAATTGACGGCTGCCATGTCCAGTACATTATAAGATACAACAACTGGACACCGCTGATTGCTTTCACGGAGAACTAAGTTTTACGCAGATGGTGGAAACTCTCTTCTAGCTTTGTTTATTGTTAATCAGGCTGTTTTGTTTATCTTCAACTGTTTTGCTAATTACGGTGAAATAAAAATTGTCATTGGTAACATTCATCCCTTTTCCTAAGCACGGTTACATCAGCCCTAGTACCACATTGCCACCCAGTCTCTCTGACCAGCTGGACGAGTTTCATCTTTGCACATGTAGGGGTATGTTCCACTCCCAGCCAAAACTTTATCCCAAATTTGACAGGCTAGTTTGACATGTATTGTGTTCACAGACACTGTGCTTTTGTCAGAAACAGTTGCTTGTCCATGTATTGTTTTATGTTTAGCTTGAAACAGGCAATGCTGTTTTCAGTGAAGTCGTTACAAATTCCTGCTGCCAATGCAAATATATCTGTAGTTGCTCTCAAATCAAAACGCAAAAAATATCAAGATTTCTCGAACAATTCTTGTAACAGTAATATTATAAGACAGCAGACTATATGCTCACGTAGACAGCCAGATGGCAGTTCTCCAAGGAATTGATAGGATTACAATAGAGATTTGGATAACACATATCTAGACTTCAAGAGCAATATTTTATTCAAATACATACTGCTGTAAACTCAGCAGAGGTAGAGATAACAAACAGACTTGTGTACATATTAAACATAGCGTATTGTAGGTTATATTGACAAAAGCATGTACTGTAACACACTGTCAAAATAAATAATTTTGGCGGTTCAAGGTAGAAGTGCTTATAACTTTTTATTTTTTATTTTTGCGAGTCTGACATTCAAACGCTGTCAGGATATTTAATATATCTATTTCGGAACAGACAACCGCTGGTCTTGAGAGTATTGACTGGCACGGCTGGACTGACTCGCCGTTGCCACCTGCTGGCGAATGGAGTGGCGTACTCAGAGCCAGTTTTCTACACAACTTAATGTGTAGCAGAGGATGCTGGAAGTGAGAAATTTGGTAGGGGAAAGCTTATCATTGTGTTTCATTATTAGTTATTGTCAAGTTCCAATATTGTTAAATGCATTACCCTGTAACTGTTATTACCCTTCCAATGTTATTTGTGTAATATGTGGATGTCACCTTGAGATGCAGAGTAGTGCTCTAGAGTGGTGAAGGGCTGTCTGTGGGTATGTGTGTGTATGTGTGTGGATGGATGGTGCTGATTTGTTGTTAGTCGCATAATAAACTGCATTAAACTGGAGATCATTTGTGTGTGTCTGTAATAATTCTTGTGCTCGCTACAGTATTATAAATGTAAAATTAAATTAAGAAATAGCAAGCTAGAAAAATACACATTATATTAATTGATTTGGCTGATGCGTTTATCCACAGCAATTGGCATGTATATATCTATATCAAAAGTACAAGGTTTATGTAAAACTATATATATTAAGAGGAACAGTAGTTCCTCATACATTAGAAAAACTTGTTGGAAACTGCTGAGATTTAGTTATACAACAAGACACGAGTGATCCTTCACTCGCAGCATCTGTGGAGTAGCAGTTAGAACACTGTACTCCTGACTTGAAGGTTGTGAGTTCAATCACAGGTGTGGGACACATTGCTGCTGGTCCAGTTAAAAACCTGACTGTATAAATGGGCAATGTATGTCACAACTGTAAAGTGGCCTGGATAAGAGTGTCTGCTAAAAAAAAAAAAAAAAAAAAATAATAATAATACATATGCCTGGTTAGTATTTGGATGGGAGACTACCAGGTAATTTAAACTTTTCTTTGGAGTTTTACTCAGTGGTGTATGTCGAGGGTATATAGAGGTAAACAGCATTTCCCTACTTCTCATATAAGGGATACAGAGTTTACTCACTTCTACTCTCATGTGATGTGTAGATCCTGTGTTAAAGACAATGTATTTTTCTTGTGTTTGTATAATGTGTTCAGAGAATGTGAGCGGAGCGAAGCTGTGACAATTCCGTTCACCGCTCATAATAATATCCGCCGCTCTGCTCCACTCTTTCTTTCATCTATATATATATATATATATATATATATATATATATATATATATATATATATATATATATATATAGTGGCTTGCGAAAGTATTGACCCCCCTTGGCATTTTTCCTATTTTGTTGCCTTACAACCTGGAATTTAAATTGATTTTTTGGGGGTTTGTATCATTTGATTTACACAACATGCCTACCACTTTTAAGATGCAAAATATTTTTTATTGTGAAACAAACAAGAAATAAGACAAAAAAACAGAAAACTTGAGCGTGCATAAGTATTCACCCCCCCAAAGTCAATACTTTGTAGAGCCACATTTTGCAGCAATTACAGTTGCAAGTCTCTTGGGGTATGTATCTATAAGCTTGGCACATCTAGCCACTGGGATTTTTGCCCATTCTTCAAGGCAAAACTGCTCCAGCTCCTTCAAGTTGGATGGGTTCCACTGGTGTACAGCAATCTTTAAGTCATACCACAGATTCTCAATTGGATTGAGGTCTGGGCTTTGACTAGGCCATTCCAAGACATTTAAATGTTTCCCCTTAAACCACTCGAGTGTTGCTTTAGCAGTATGCTTAGGGTCATTGTCCTGCTGGAAGGTGAACCTCCGTCCCAGTCTCAAATCTCTGGAAGACTGAAACAGGTTTCCCTCAAGAATTTCCCTGTATTTAGCGCCATCCATCATTCCTTCAATTCTGACCAGTTTCCCAGTCCCTGCTGATGAAAAACATCCCCACAGCATGATGCTGCCACCACCATGCTTCACTGTGGGGATGGTGTTCTCGGGGTGATGAGAGGTGTTGGGTTTGTGCCAGACATAGCGTTTTCCTTGATGGCCAAAAAGCTCAATTTTAGTCTCATCTGACCAGAGTACCTTCTTCCATATGTTTGGGGAGTCTCCCACATGCCTTTTGGCGAACACCAAACGTGTTTGCTTATTTTTTTCTTTAAGCAATGGCTTTTTTCTGGCCACTCTTCCGTAAAGCCCAGCTCTGTGGAGTGTACGGCTTAAAGTGGTCCTATGGACAGATACTCCAATCTCCACTGTGGAGCTTTGCAGCTCCTTCAGGGTTATCTTTGATCTCTTTGTTGCCTCTCTGATTAATGCCCTCCTTGCCTGGTCCGTGAGTTTTGGTGGGCGGCCCTCTCTTGCCAGGTTTGTTGTGGTGCCATATTCTTTCCATTTTTTAATAATGGCTTTAATGGTGCTCCGTGGGATGTTCAAAGTTTCGGATATTTTTTTATAACCCAACCCTGATCTGTACTTCTCCACAACTTTGTCCCTGACCTGTTTGGAGAGCTCCTTGGTCTTCATGGTGCCGCTTGCTTGGTGGTGCCCCTTGCTTAGTGGTGTTGCAGACTCTGGGGCCTTTCAGAACAGGTGTATATATACTGAGATCATGTGACACTTAGATTGCACACAGGTGGACTTTATTTAACTAATTATGTGACTTCTGAAGGTAATTGGTTGCACCAGATCTTATTTAGAGGCTTAATAGCAAAGGGGGTGAATACATATGCACGCACCACTTTTCCGTTATTTATTTTTTAGAATTTTTTTAAACAAGTTATTTTTTTCATTTCACTTCACCAATTTGGACTATTTTCTGTATGTCCATTACATGAAATCCAAATAAAAATCCATTTTAATTCCAGGTTGTAAGGCAACAAAATAGGAAAAATGCCAAGGGGGGTCAATACTTTCGCAAGCCACTGTATATATATATATATATATATATATATATTATATATATATATATATATATATATATATATATATATATATATAAGTAAATAAACTAGCTGTTTTTCCCCCATCATGTTGCTGATTGCAGATGAAAAGATTTGTATTGTAAATTCAGAAAGGAATACCATTCGTCCTTATAAATCACATACCTTGACCCAAGTAAAAAAAAACAAAAACCAAGCTATGCAAAAAAAGCCAACATAAAGTGGTCAGAAGTTGTAGCGGTGGCTAAAAGATTAGCTGCATTGCTATGTGTTTAATAGGAAAGGGACTGCTACTTTAATTTTCCTCCCGGCTCTACCCCCTAGAGGGCAGGGTCAGTTTACCAGCACAAATGAACTGCGTGTGTGAGTGCACTATCTCTTCCTGATTCAGCAGACAAGCAGCAGACAAGCACCACCCATTAGTACTTCAGTAACTGTCTCTGCCTCTTGGTCTTAGTGAAGTAATCAAAGGCCACCAGGACGAATCGGTTCCCCCTCTTGGAGCGTGGAAAGGGGCCTAGTATGTCCATGGCAACCCTCTCCATGGGCCCACTGACCTGGTACTGCTAGAGTGGGGGTGTGCGACCAGCCCTGGAGTCCCTTCCCCAGTAGATTGAATGGCAGAGCCGCCTCAGTGTTTTTGTCATTGAAATGGCTGGTGCCTGGGGTCCCATGATGGGCATCAAGCATCTCCTGGAGCATCACCCCAAGGACAAACACTTGCCACCTCACGTCCTCTGTTGCAGGATCCTTCCACTGCCGCTGAAGGACTCCGTCACGCAGGGCCAGCCCAGTCCACTGGGCCCACAGCCTCCCCGAGTGACAGAGGAAAGCGGGGCCACCTCCTCCCAGGGAGGTGTTCGCTGCTCTTCCAGCCATTGCAGCACTGGTGGGCCCTCCATTCCACCCTCACAGCAAATACCCCCCACCTGGCACTGTTCCTCACCCCGGCCGGCCAGTTCTGCTTCCCTCTCCTCCCTCCTGCTGCAGTGGGCGCTTCCCTCATGGGCATAGGGTCGATGGGACAGGGCATCTGCGTTGGAGTGCTTCTCCCTAGCCTGGTGTTGAATCTGGTACTGGAATGCCTGGAGCTGCTCGATCCAGCTGGTGATGTCATGAGCCACTGCAGGGCTGCGTGTTCTGTCTGGATGTTGAAGGGGAGCCTGCAGAGGTAAGAACATAAGAACAAAAGAAAGTTTACAAACGAGAGGAGGCCTTGAAGGATCCCAGGGTGTCAGCTTCAACAACATTACTGGGGAGTTGATTCTAGACCCTCACGATTCTCTGTGTAAAAAAGTGCCTCCTAGTTTCTGTTCTGAATGCCCCTTTGTCTAATCTCCATTTGTGACCCTTGGTCCTTGTTTCTCTTTTCAGGTTGAAAAAATCCCTTGGGTTGACATTGTCAATACCTTTTAGAATTGTGAATGCTTGAATTAGGTTGCCGCGTAGTCTTCTTTGTTCAAGACTGAATAGATTTAATTATTTTAGCCTGTCTGCATAGCCTATCTAGCCTTTTAAACCCAGAATAATTCTGGTCACTCTTCTTTGCACTCTTTCTAGAGCAGCAATATCCTTTTTATAGCGAGGTGACCAGAACTGACCACAATATTCAAAATGAGGTCTTACTAATGCATTGTACAATTTTAACATTCCTTCCCTTGATTTAAATTCAATACTTTTCACAATGTATCCGAGCATCTTCTTGGCCTTTTTTATAGCTTCTCCACATTGTCTAGATGAAGACATTTCTGAGTCAACAAAAACTCCTAGGTCTTTTTCATAGATTCCTTCTCCAATTTCAGTATCTCACATATGGTAGTAATAACGCACATTTTTATTTCCTGCGTGCAGTACCTTACACTTTTCTCTATTAAATGTCATTTGCCATGTGTCTGCCCAGTTCTGAATCTTGTCTAGATCATTTTGAATGACCTTTGCTGCTGCAACAGTGTTTGCCACTCCCCCTATTTTTGTGTCATCTGAGAATTTAACAAGTTTGCTTACTATACCAGAATCTAAATCATTAATGTAGATTAGGAACAGCAGAGGACCTAATACTGATCCCTAAAATCTAAATAAACCATGTCATATGGGAGATCGTGTCTAACTAACTTGCTTGATTTTTTTTGGGGATGCAACATCGATAATGGATAATTGCAAAGCATATGACATGGTTTATTTAGATTTCCAGAAAGCTTTTGACAAAGTCCCACACAAAAGATTAATTATCAAACTGAACGCAGTTGGGATTCAAGGAAACACATGTACATGGATTAGGGAGTGGTTAACATGTAGAAAACAGAAAGTACTGATTAGAGGAAAAACCTCAGAATGGAGTGTGGTAACCAGTGGTGTACCACAGGGATCAATATTAGGTCCTCTACTATTCCTAATCTACATTAATGATTTAGATTCTGGTATAGTAAGCAAACTTGTTAAATTTGCAGACGACACAAAAGTAGGAGGAGTGGCAAACACTGTTGCAGCAGCAAAGGTCATTCAAAATGATCTAGACAAGATTCAGAACTGGGCAGACACATGGCAAATGACATTTAATAGAGAAAAGTGTAAGGTACGCATGCAGGAAATAAAAATTTGCATTATAAATATCATATGGAAGATACTGAAATTGGAGAAGGAATCTATGAAAAAGACCTAGGAGTTTTTGTTGACTCAGAAATGTCTTCATCTAGACAATGTGGAGAAGCTATAAAAAAGGCCAAGAAGATGCTCGGATACATTGTGAAAAGTATTGAATTTAAATCAAGGGAAGAAGTGTTAAAATTGTACAATGCATTAGTAAGACCTCATCTTAAATATTGTGTTCAGTTCTGGTCACCTCGCTGCAAAAAGGATATTGCTGCTCTAGAAATAGTGCAAAGAAGAGTGACCAGAATTATTCTGGGTTTAAAAGGCTAGATAGGCTATGCAGACAGGCTAAAATAATTGAATCTATTCAGTCTTGAACAAAGAAGACTACGCGGCAACCTAATTCAAGCATTCACAATTCTAAAAGGTATTGACAATGTCAACCCAAGGGACTTTTTCAACCTGAAAAGAGAAACAAGGACCAGGGTCACAAATGGAGATTAGACAAAGGGGCATTCAGAACAGAAACTAGGAGGCACTTTTTTACACAGAGAATCGTGAGGGTCTAGAATCAACTCCCCAGTAATGTTGTTGAAGCTGACACCCTGGGATCCTTCAAGAAGCTGCTTGATGAGATTATGGGATCAATAAGCTACAAACAACTAAACGAGCAAGACAGGCCGAATGGCCTCCTCTCGTTTGTAAACTTTCTTTTGTTCTTATGTTCTTATATGCTTTGCAATTATCCATTACCGAAGTTGCATCCTCAAAAAAATCAGGCAAGTTAGTTAGACATGATCTCCCTTTCCTAAAACCATGTTGACTGTCTCCCAGCACCCTGTTACCATATAGGTACTTTTCCATTTTGGATCTTATTATAGTTTCCATAAGTTTGCATATAATAGAAGTCAGGCTTACTGGTCTGTAGTTACCTTGTTCAGTTTTGTTTCCCTTTTTGTAGATCGGTATTACCTTTGCAATTTTCCAGTCTGTTGGTACCACCCCTGTGTCAAGAGACTGTTGCATGATCTTGGTTAGCGGTTTGTAAAGAACTTCTTTTATTTCTTTGCGTACTAGTCATTACTTTTGGGGTTTTAAAAAGCACTTCAAATTAGATCATGTTGTGGTCTGAGTTTGCTAGTGGTTCTCTGACCTCTCTTTTAGTTATTTTGTCTTTGTTATTTGAAAAGACTAAATCAAGGCATGCCTCCCCTCTAGTCGGTGCCTTGACAAATTGTGTTAGGAAGCAGTCGTTGACATTTCTGCCATTTCAATTTCATCCATCGTGATACCCACTGGGTTTTCCCATTTTATATGGGGGAAGTTGAAATCCCCCATTAGTTTGGCTTTTCCTTTGCTACATGCATTTCTAATGTCATTGTATAACAAACACCTGCCTCCTCGAGCTATACGTGGGTTCTGTTGGCAAGTGATTGGTTGAGAGGGCAAAATCTGTTGCTGGGGCATCTTCGTGGACCAGTGCGTGCTCGTAGTTTAAAAATCTCAAACAGCATTTTGACAGTGCTATAATAAATAAACAAATAGCAGAAACTGTTATATAGTGTGTTTCATTTATGTGCTTAAATGTGGAACTTTTCTTTCTTTATTTATTTTTAGGATTAAGATGTTCAGAATACTATCCTATGAATAAAATTACTTTACAATATATGCACACATTTGCAACAAATTTAAATTTTTAAATTAAGAATGCATAATGTTGATTTTTTGTATTATGTTTTGTAGGGCTGTGGCAAAGTGGCTGGTAAGGGGAACAAGTGTAGCAGTGATGCGGTGCAGGAGTGATGACCAGACAACGGTGATTCAGTGAATAAGTGCTTTTTATTGCTCTTTTTCCAGGTCCGGTGACCGTCAAATAATAAATCCTCGGCAACACACAACAATGTGAAAAGCACAGGGATGATGAAAACAAGGGCACAGTCCCGAATAAAAACAACGGCACGGTCATCAGTCCTGGGTGAACGAAAACGTGCAGGTGCTCAGTGCAGTGGTGGTCCGGACAGTGCTTTCCTTTCAACAGCTCCGGAGGTGTGCGTTAACTGTCTAATAGTGTGACAAAAAGACAGACAATGACTCAGGAACAGAAAAAACACACAACACGTAAATTATTTTACACTCTGAGAGCTCCTCTCTCAGTCCTTCACACTCTCCCACCGTTTAACCAAAACGAAGGAAAAGATCAGCGTTACCCTGGCCCCTATATGTCATCCCGCATGACATCTAGGTAAACGGTTGCAGCTGCCTTATTACTTGCAGCTGCCCCTCGTTTACCTTTCAGGTCAATGCGGTCTTACAACAGAGTCTCGCTTCTTTCCAGGCTGACCCACTGGAAACGAACTGTCAGGCCAGCCCTTCCAGATACTTCTACTCCCGTTCTTTAGCACCCTCACAGGTCGGGAGAGAGATTTATCACCAGAACTCATTGTATTTCTGTCACAAGGGCTTAAGATAAAGCTGAGGAATTTATCTTTGTGTTGAGCCACATATGGGCTTTTCCTTATCCAAATAAAGGTTATGTTCAAGATCGGAACAGAGGGACACAATTAACTATATAAACTACAATGCTTTATACATACATATATAAACATGCACAGGCCTACATTTGATATTATGCCTTGCAGTTTATTCTATTTGGCAAATATTATCTGCTCACCTTTGTTTTCTTTTCAGTACCGCGTACAAAATTATAACCATTTATTGTGTTTACCTTTCTTTTTTTCATCAGGGAGGTTATAAAAATGTATGGTAAATTGTGATTATTTACACAATACTGTAGATATTACAAAAAGTCAACCTAAATGGAATGCCAGAATGTGTATTTAAATTGACATTGGATCAATGTTGAAACAATGTTTGCCTCATAAATCTCGCATACATTGAAAGGGTGACATTGGTTCAACGTTGTATCAACCACTGTGATAAACGCTGATGTTGTTAACGTTTTATCAACGTTAAATCAATATTAGCCTGCTATCTGGGCAGTGACTTGTTATTGTGAACATTCATAACCCTTACTTCAAACATACAATTAACCCTTCAACGTTATGGTGCATGACTGGCATTTGTGTACCGCTGTCCCTTATCAGCACCAACCCCCTTACCAGCACCAACTCCTTACCAGCATCGACCCCCTTACAAGCACCGACCCCTTACCAGCATCAACCCTTTACCAGCACCGACCCCTTACCACTACGACCGGTGACTGGCGGAAAGAAAAACTATGCTTAAAAAGTTTTGTTCTGAACATGCATCAAAATGGGCCAAGATGCCGGTCTTGTTCTCACACCCTAAGTTCAAACAGAATATCCCACTGAACGATTTCATAGCTGGACAGATTTTGGAAATATATATATATATCTATATATATAGTATTATAATAATATATATATGTATATATATATATATGAAAATTTATTTTCAGGTATTATTGTACATATAACATGGTTTAATACTTGAGGTATTATTGTACCAAAAAATGAACAAAATGTATTCCCTTTTTGGAAAAAATATTTCCAGCAGCAATTTTCTACATGTTTTAACAGTTCTTTCAAAAAACCCAAATAAATTCCTAATTAACGCTAGAACCACCAGATTTTTGAACTACCTATAATCACCATGTGGGTCACTATGACTAATGCATTTTTAAACTGCTACGTTATGAAAATGAAAGACATACTATCAGATACAAAACAGATACAAAAGTTTTATTCATGAACATCATATCTAACATTTGCATCACAGAAATACTGTATTTAAATGGAAAATTAAACATAAAATGCGCTCATTTTTATAATGAGCACTTATACAGCACAACTACAAGCTGCTTGATGAGATTTTGGGATCAATAAGCTACTAACAACCAAACGAGCAAGATGGGCCAAATGGCCTCCTCTCGTTTGTATATCCGTGTACAGGTGTAAAGGGTACTTGTACATACAAAACTATAAAACCGAAACCATTGTTTCTAATACTACATAAAAATAAAATATAACACTACTTCCGGTATGATGGCTGCATTGTACTCTATGGAGAAGCATATGCGTGTGCCAGCTGACTGTGCCTGCATCCAGGAGCTGTGCTGTAAACACAGATGCAGTTCCATTGAACAGTATTGTGTAAACATGTGTAAATTGGTACATACAAACCTATAAAACCGAAATGTTTTTTTTCCTAAAAGTAATATAAAAAAAGAATGTATAAAATATGTTTCTGTAGTGGGGGGAAATCTGTGTTGACTCTTCTGGCATGTTCATCGTGCTGCAGGAAGAGCGCAGCAGTCATCCAATACTCGTCTGTAGGTCATGCCAGTGACACGGAGAGGTGGGAAAGGGGGTGTGTGGACTTTCCTTCTCTCTCAGTGGCTGAGAGGTGGGTCCTGGGGGGATTGTTAGCCCTATAAAATCTCGAAATTAAAGTCTCGAAATTAATCGAGACCTTCTGTACCGTGTTGACAAATTACCCCAGACAGGTGAAGTGCGTCACCAATTGTTCATTCCTCACCCCTTTAAGGAGGATTTGTTGCAGCTTGCTCACGCTATTCCCCTGTCTGGTCATTTCGGAAGGGACAAAACTAAAGCGAGGCTCTTGTCACATTTCTTTTGGCTGGGGCTAGACGGCAACTTCAAAAGTTTTTGTGAGCATTGTGGGGAATGTCAGAAGGCCAGCCCTAGAGCCATCCCACGAGCTCCACTAGTGTCTTTGCCCCTAGTGGAAGCTCCCTTTGAGCGTATTGGGATGGATATAGTTTGGCCACTGAAAAAGGAGCACGGCAGGATACACACACCTATTGGTCATTTTGGATTAAGCTACGCGTTATCCAGAGGCCACTCCCCTCCGATCTATATCCGCTAAGTCTGTTGACAACGAGCTTGTGAAGGTTTTCTCCTGGGTGGGGATCCCCAAGGAAATACTGACCGACCAAGGCACCAATTTTATGTCCCGGCTAATCCGCGGAACATGTAAGCTTTTGGGAATTAAGACCATTAGGACCTTGGTGTTTCATCCTCAGACAGATGGTCTTGTGGAATGCTTTAATAAAACCCTTAAGAGCATGTTGTTCAGGTTTATTCTTATTGATGTGCGTTACTGGGACAAGCTGATTCCTCCCCTTCTCTTTGCGATAAGAGAGGTACCCCAGGCTTCCACGGGGTTTTAACCATTTGAGCTGTTGTATGGGTGGAGACTCCAGGGTGTGCTTGATCTGGTCAGAGAGATGTGGGAGGAGCAGCAGGACAATTTGACCAATACCGTCCGGTATGTGTTGGACCTGTGCAAACGTCTTGAGTCTGTTGGGAAATGGGTGGATGACAATTTGCAGCAGGATCAGCACAGACAGGAGATACAGTACAACCGAGGAGCCCGGTTGCACACATTTCAGTCCAGGGATAAGGTACTTCTATTATTACTCAGTTTAGGGTCGAAACTCCTGGCTAAGTGGAAAGGACCCTTTGAGGCTACACACCGGGTTGGGAGGGTCGACTATGAGATCTGCCAGCCAGACCGATGGAGAGAGAAACACATTTATCATATAAACATCTTGAAGCCCTGGTTGCAACCAAAGGCCTTTGAAGGAGAGCACACAGCATGGATTTAATCAGAATTTAACTTGGCGCACGAGGATGACGTCCCAAACCTGGGACCTGATCTTTCTGTGTTGGCGAGAAAAGGGTCGGTACAGATGCGAAGAATCTGACACCAGCATAGAAATGTCAGACCCAAGATCTGGTGACGGAATTTCCCTAAGTGTTTTCTCCCATCCTGGGGCAGACTCAAGTAGCCCATCATCACGTTGACATTGAGCTGGAGGCATCAGTTCGCCAGAGGCCATACTGTATACCTGAACGTAAAAGATGTAAATTGATGAAATGATTAGACTGGGGTTAATAGAAGAGTCCCAAAGTGACTGGAACAGTCCTCTTGTTTTAGTCGATAAGCTAGACGGGTCAACTTGGTTTTGCATTGATTTCAGGCGAATCAATGAAAAATCGAAGTTTGATGCTTATCCGATGCCTCGGGTAGATGAGTTGCTGGAGCATCTAGGCACAGCTCATTTTATGATGACACTGGATTTAATGCATTGGTACTGGCAGATAAGAACATAAGAACATAAGAAAGTTTACAAACGAGAGGAGGCCATTCGGTCCATCTTGCTCGTTTGGTTGTTAGTAGCTTATTGATCCCAAAATCTCATCAAGCAGCTTCTTGAAGGATCCCAGGGTGTCAGCTTCAATAACATTACTGGGGAATTGATTCCAGACCCTCACAATTCTCTGTGTGAAAAAGTGCCTCCTATTTTCTGTTCTGAATGCCCCTTTGTCTAATCTCCATTTGTGACCCCTGGTCCTTGTTTCTTTTTTCAGGCTGAAAAAGTCCCTTGGGTCGACACTGTCAATACCTTTTAGAATTTTGAATGCTTGAATTAGGTCGCCACGTAGTCTTCTTTGTTCAAGACTGACCCCTGACCCCGGAATCTAGAGAGAGGACAGCGTTTTTGACTCCCTTCAGGTTATACCAATTTAGGACCATGCCCTTTGGGTTGCATGGAGGACCAGGCATGCGGATGATGGATTGCATCTTGCGGCCCCATCAGCAGTATACCGCTGCTGATGACGTGGTTATCCACAGTGAGGATTGGCCGAGTCATCTGTGTAAGGTAGCAGCGGTGCTGCAATCCTTGCAGGATGCTGGGCTCACTGCTATCCGTGCATGGTCCACTTTATTTTGCTGCTTTATTACAAAGGTATTAATCATATACAAGCAGCTAGTAGGACCTAATATGGACAAGAACAGTCTTCTCTATAAAGAGGCAGTGTGGTCCAGTGGTTAGTCCAGAACTTGTTACTGGTTCGAATCCCACCTCTGCCACTGACTGACTCATGTGTGACCCTGAGCAAGTCACTTAACCTCCTTGTGCTCCATCCTGCGGATGAGATGTTAAATCAATGCCCTATTGTAAGTGACTTTGCATATAATGCACAGTTCAAGCCTACCTCTGTAAAGCACTTTGTGAAGGTGGTCCACTATGAAAGGCACTATATAAGACATGCAAATTCTTTATTAATGTCCAGTAACCTGTTCCTGTTAGTAAGGCATGTTTGAGAATAAGCATAATAAGTACCTTATTAGGAGGCTATACATGATGTATTATGTCCTAATAAGTCACAAATAAGTACATAATAAATGCCTAATATGTAGTGCTTAAAATAAAGTTACCAAAAATATTAGGAGAGGTTACAGGAAGGTGTAAATAAACTAAATTATTTTTGTGTGAAGGAGAGCACACAGCATGGATTTAATCAGAATTTAACCAACCAGCTGCTTATCCCACGATTTCCACTTGGAGAACAAACAAGTCCAAATTTGTCACTCCCCTGAGAATAGCATGCTGGGGGTTATATGTGCATCTGCAAAGTTTAAGAGTGCTCCCTCGCTATAAGGCTCTCGGTTAGAACGCGCCTCGGATATAACGCTCCTACAGCATGTCCCCCAATTCCCTATACTAGTGATTCATGCAATATTTCTACAGTAAATACAGTGTTAAAACTATAAACAACTTCTTAGTCTAACTTCCATTTCTGTCTCTCCCTTTTGATACAGTATCTGAACTGAAGAAAATCTGTGCTGGCACTTTATAACACAGACATCTTATTCAGCATTTGTTTTATAACTAAATAAATATCAGGCCTATTACGTGGTTAATCTTTCCTAATGTATTTACTTTTTTGCTGTGAAGGGAGCTGCAGCTTTCTTCTGGAGATGAGATGCTTCAGCTTTGCTTCAGCCCCACTCTGGCAGCCGAATCTGGGGTGAGCCCATTCCCTCATCCCCTCTCCTACCAGCTTTCCCTCTCGCACTTGGTTTGCTTGTCTGTGGCTTCGAACTGAACACTCAACCTCCATTTAGCCAGGCTAATTATAGTCTAAAAACAGCAAATTAAAATGATCCATGAGTGGGAAGGTTACTCTAACAGGAGATCTGTGCTGACTGTCAGACGCATGCATGGTGCTGCAGGAAGAGGACAGCAGCCTCGTAAGATACTCCTGTCAGTCATGGCAATGACACAGAGAGGTAGGGAAGAAGGTGTGTTGGATTTCCCTCTTTCTGATTGGCTGAGAGGCAGACCTTGGGGGGTTTGCTGAACCTATAAATAACATTCTGTTGTTCCCTCAGATATGCCCCTATAGGACATAAAAAAGCCAGTGGAAGCTTTGGGGCCAGACAGAGAAACAAAAGGTGACCACAAACAAAACAAAACAAGATATGAAAAGAAATATAGCAGTAGCGGGGAAACCTTGGGCAGACCCCGAAGGTATACTTTTAAACTAGGCAGTTGAGGGAACTGTAGAGCGTAGGTCTGAGTCTCGGGCTGTGCAGGTAGCGATGGTTAGAGAAACGCTGCTGAGGGCAGCACCTTTATTTTGTAGTTTTGTTAACAGTGTTTTATTTTTTATTTTTCTTTGTGCCTTCTGTTTTGATTATTCTTTCGTGCACCTACGTGTGTATGTGGTAACAGGGTCCTTGGAGACAGTCAACATGGTTTTAGGAAAGGGAGATCGTGTCTAACTAACTTGCTTGATTTTTTTGAGGATGCAACATCGATAATGGATAATTGCAAAGCATATGACATGGTTTATTTAGATTTCCAGAAAGCTTTTGACAAAGTCCCGCACAAAAGATTAATTCTCAAACTGAACGCAGTTGGGATTCAAGGAAACACATGTACATGGATTAGGGAGTGGTTAACATGTAGAAAACAGAAAGTACTGATTAGAGGAAAAACCTCAGAATGGAGTGTGGTAACCAGCGGTGTACCACAGGGATCAGTATTAGGTCCTCTGCTATTCCTAATCTACATTAATGATTTAGATTCTGGTATAGTAAGCAAACTTGTTAAATTTGCAGACGACACAAAAGTAGGAGGAGTGGCAAACACTGTTGCAGCAGCAAAGGTCATTCAAAATGATCTAGACAAGATTCAGAACTGGGCAGACACATGGCAAATGACATTTAATAGAGAAAAGTGTAAGGTACTGCACGCAGGAAATAAAAATGTACATTATAAATATCATATGGGAGATATTGAAATTGGAGAAGGAATCTATGAAAAAGACCTAGGAGTTTTTGTTGACTCAGAAATGTCTTCATCTAGACAATGTGGGGAAGCTATAAAAAAGGCTAACAAGATGCTCGGATACATTGTGAAAAGTGTTGAATTTAAATCAAGGGAAGTAATGTTAAAACTGTACAATGCACTAGTAAGACCTCATCTTGAATATTGTGTGCAGTTCTGGTCACCTCGCTATAAAAAAGATATTGCTGCTCTAGAAAGAGTGCAAAGAAGAGCGACCAGAATTATTCTGGGCTTAAAAGGCATGTCATATGCAGACAGGCTAAAAGAATTGAATCTGTTCAGTGTGGATGCATGGATATGTGCCAGAAGACTACGTGGCGACCTAATTCAAGTATTCAAAATTCTAAAAGGTATTGACAGTGTCGGCCCAAGGGACTTTTTCAGCCTGAAAAAAGAAACAAGGACCAGGGGTCACAAATGGAGTTTAGACAAAGGGGCATTCAGAACAGAAAATAGGAGGCACTTTTTTGCACAGAGAATTATCAGGGTCTGGAATCAACTCCCCAGTAATGTTGTTGAAGCCGACACCCTGGGATTCTTCAAGAAGCTGCTTGATGAGATTTTGGGATCAATAAGCTACTAACAACCAAACGAGCAAGATGGGCCGAATGGCCTCCTCTCGTTTGTAAACTTTCTTATATTCTTATGTTCTTACCCAAGGTACTCTGTGAAGCCTTCTAAAGCCTTCTACCATTGCTGGTAAATATAGGACAACAGTGCTAACTGGACATAAATAAATAGTGCACCTAAGTGGTGTTTAGCACTGCAAACTTCTGTTTCCTGTGTTAGTGAACTCCTCACCCTTCCAGTTAGCTTTTTTTTAATATAGCATTGATTACATGATGTTTTATGCATGGTTAATTCACGGAAAGTTACATTTTTGCCTCAGTGTATTGTATTATAGAAAGGGAGTTATTTTATTTTGTATTTTAGTCAGATGTGTGTTGTTATGTGTCCCATGGTGCCCCTGGCCCACATTATAGCGTAGGAGCACGGTATATTGTACCAAAGTCTGCAGTTTTGTTTTTCACTGGCAGATGGCAGCAGTCTCTAATAAATGTGCTTGACAGACTGTCCCATCCATAGATAGCACAGCTGAGAGTAAAACATTGACACCAGCTAGCTCCAGAGAATGAGATGAGATTATTTATTTCCTTGTTAATGTTACAAGGGGTTGTAAGGAACTGATTTATTCTGCTGATGAAGTACACCACAGATAATAATGCATATAACCCTAAACTGATGTATATGTACTAAATAAAGATGTTAGCATTGCTGAGAGTTTGAAGGGAGTCTGCTTTGAAATCTTTAACACAAATTGTGTTTTCTAAAAAGTGGTATAACTTTATACAGCAACAATATAATAGAGCATTGATACCATGGGTTTAGAAGAGGGAGGTCATGCCTAACTTGATTTTTTTGAGGACATTATAGCTAATGTAGATGTGGCACTGCTTATGATAAAATGTATCTTGATTTTCAAAACGCCTCTGACAGTCCCACATGAAAGAGTAAATTAAGTAAATTAAAATCAGCAGGAATACAGGGGAGGTCATGTAATTGGATACAGAATTGGTTAAAATTCAGAAAGGATCTCAGGGTTATAATGGTGTCACAGTGACGGCCGAAGTGGGCGGCGTCAGAACCAGGAAAAGGAATACACACAGACAGGACGGATGGAATGAAATGATGATGGCGCTTGCTTGCGCCGGTTTATTGTAAAATAAAAGGGTTTAACAAACAAACAAAAACAGAATACGGCACTCTACGCCAAAACAAAAAGACAAACAAAACGGACTATACAGACAAACACACTACATACAACATAAAAACACTAATAAACATAACGAGGCGGGACACTCTTGCAGCCATGTGATTCTAGGATTATTGGTTTATATCGTTTTCATACATGGAATGCAGAGACGAACCATCTGTCAGAAAACCTTCTCAACGTTAAACTAGCAATTATCCATGAATTTTAATCAGTAAGTTAATGTAACTTTTCTGGATTTGTTTTCAACTAATTTAATATTAGGTTGCATGGCTGTGCTGCATGTTGAATCTAGGATACAGTTCCAAAATAACATGACATGTAAACCAGAAGTTTTCAAACTGTGGGGCATGCCCCCCAGATGGTGGTTCTTTAATTAAAGTTGTGTTAAGGTCTGTTAGATTTCTAAGTAGGTAATCAGGCATACTCTTGCATGTGTCTATTATTGTGAGGGTTAACTTTGTAACTCAAAGGGGAGGCTCAGCTCAAAAAGTTTGAAAAATGCTGATGTAAACATTGTTATACATAATAGAAACTGACGCTATGTACTGTCCGTAAGTTTTGTAGCTCTTTTTGATTTTTCTGTGTCCCCCCTTTTCTCCTTT
This sequence comes from Polyodon spathula, assembly GCF_017654505.1. Lineage (NCBI taxonomy): Eukaryota > Metazoa > Chordata > Actinopteri > Acipenseriformes > Polyodontidae > Polyodon > Polyodon spathula. Next base: position 46,981,562 of record NC_054538.1, read on the forward strand.
TGGTGGTGGTGGGGGGGGGGGGGGGGGGGGGGGGGGGGGGGGGTGGGGGGGGGGGTGCGTACTAGACTATAGTTTTGATGTTTCAGTATTCAGAGGAATATAACAATTTTCCCGCTCTTTCTGCTCGTGCTGCTCAATCACAGCCAATCACAGCTCACCTCTATGCACACGCAAAGGATGAAAGAGGGAGCCCTGTGTGTCTAAAGTATTTTTTTTCTCGATAGCTTGGCTGACAACAACAGTAACTGGGGTGAAGAAGAGAGTGTGGTTAACGGTTTGCGAATTTGCCAAGCACTGGCGGGGAGCGCTACAGGGGAAGCTATTTTATCGGTTGTTGATGAGTTTTTCACCACAAACAATCTTTCTTGGAGTAATTGTATTGGAGTATGCAGTGACAGGGCAGCTGCATTGTCAAACACAATTCATAAGCTCTTGCTGACTTCTGACTGGCAGTTGGCAAAGAATACCCTGATCTGTCACAAAAAACCATGGACATGCTTTTGCCTTTCATGTCAATTTATCTGTGCGAGACAGCATTCTCCGCTCCCAGCTATCAAAACAAAACAGCCTTCCCATCTGGAGGTAGAAGGAGATCCCTGACTTGCTTTCTCAGCGATTCAGCGTCCCAAATTCAAGCCCACACTTCAACTTAAATTAGTGAGTAAAATAAAACAGTTTGTGTTGTTATATACATTTAAACAGTTTTTAATTATTATTATTATTATTATTATTATTATTATTATTATTATTATTATTATTATTATACCTGAAAGTATGTGTTTAGGTAGGTTATTATGTTTGTTAATGGCATTGGTAAAGTTCTAGAAAAATAGTGTGTGTGTTGGTGTCTCAGAGATATTTGTCAAGAAAGGGGGCGTGTAACAAGGCGAGGAGCCCTGTGTTTTCGTTTGTTTATTTTTAGAATGGAGTCTCCCCCTCTGCCCCTGTGCAATTTTATTGTTTTGTGTTTGTTTGTATTATGATTTATTATTTATTTAAAAGCCGGTGAGAGCTGTATGTGTTTTGGTAGAGGCTTCTTTTGGCAGCTCGTCTTCTGCCAGTGTAATTTAAATAAACTCATGCAGATTGTGGTAATAGAATAATTACGAACTAATTATAGCCCTCGGCCACGATATAAAATGCCTGCAGCTCTCCATGTTCTGGGTGGGTGTTTGGAAGAGGAACAGGAGAGCAAGAGAGGAGAAAGAGAAAACGAAACAGTATAAGATCAGGATCATCTATGGGGAGCCCTGGCACATATCCCTGGCAGGAGGAAGCCACGGACCTGGAGTGGGAGAAGTCGGTGCATCCACAGCCCTGCGCCTGAGTGGGAGAGCCCGAATGCCCTGTGCCTGAGAGGCAGGAGCCCGAACGTCCTGTGCCTGAGTGGGAGGAGCCCAAACATCCTGTTCCTGAGTGGGAGGAGCCCTGAGTGGGAGGAGACCAAACATCCACAGCCCAAGAGGGGGGAGTTGGTGCGTCCACAGCCCAAGAGGGGGAAGGCTGAACATCCAAAGCCCAGGTACCCACCAGCAGAGGGAGAATACCTGCTGGTTACACCTCCATCGCCGTGGGAGGACTATGTGCCTCTCCCACCTCTACCAACAGAGGGAGCATGGCTGCTGGTTCCCCTTTTGCCACCAGAAGGGGAGGAGCCCCTGCCACCTTCGCCGCCAGAAGGGGAGGAGCCCCTGCTGCCTTCGCCACCAGAAGGGGAGGAGCCCCTGCCGCCTTCGCCACTAGAAGGGGAGGAGCCCCTGCCGCCTTCGCCACCACCATCAGGAGGAGAAGAGCAGGAGCTGTCTCCTCCATCACTACCACCCAAGGGAGAGGAACAGGAGCTTCATCTCCCTTCACCACTGGAGGGACCAGGACAAGATGCTGGCAGTCCACAGCCGCCTTTGCATAGACTGCTGAGCAGAGCATGGGGAAAATCCGTCCGGTTGCAGCGGCTGCGAAGAGGGCCACTCCCAGCACCACTACTAGTCCTGGTCCATCACTGGGAGAAGTGGAGCTCCTGTTGCCGTCTTCTTAGCCGGGAGCTCCCCTCCCACCATCACCTCCTGAGAGTCCACTGCCGCCTTCGCCTTCCAAGGTACTGCTGTTGCTGCCCTGTCACTCATCGTCTGGGGATGCCAGTTCAACATTGTCTAGGGATGCCAGTTCACCATCACCTGGGGATGGCAGTTCACAATCGCCTGGGGATGCCAGTTCACAATCGCCAGGGGAAGCCTGCTTTGCACCACCCAAGGATGCATGCCTTGCACTGCCCAAGGATACCTGCCTTGCACCACCCAAGGACGCCTGTCTTGCACCACCCAAGGATGCCTGCCTTGTACTGCCCAAGGATGCCATGCTTGCTTCGCTCAGGGATGCCATGCTCACTCAGCTCAGGGATGTCAGGTCTGGATCGCCTGCTGCTCCACATCGCCTGGGGCTGCCTGCTGCTCTGCACAGCCTGGGTCTGCCTGCTGCTCCGCATCGCCTGCGGCTGCCTGTGTCTTTTTTATATCTTCTGAATTGTTGAATATCCCGCTTCACTTAGGGTCGCTGAGGGCGCTGCTTCGCCTGGGGTCACTGCCTGATCTGCTTTGCCTGGGGTCGCTGCCAGCTCTGCTTCGCCTGGGATCACTGCCTGCTCACATATTATTACATTTTACCTGCATGTGAAGTGCTGTGCAATCCTGGTGCCTAAATACAAATATACATTTTAAACACTCATGTGCATAACCCATATTATATCCTGTGTACCAACTACAATACACCAACATTAACACACTACACGCAACATACAACACAGAAATACACACGGGAGGAGGGGGGGGGGACATTGCCACATATCCCCCCTTCCCACCTTGTGCGTAGCACACATGGCCTCAATGGCCACCTCCCCCCTTAGTTTCAAAGTCCCAGTCGTATTTCCGGTCCAGAAACAGGGGCAATGGTCCATGGGGGCAGCCATGGTCGGGCGCTCTCCTCCCAATCCAACACCCCTAGTGGCCAGGCTGATCATGCCACGGCAGGCTCCTCCAGCTGGGACAGTCCTGGCAGCGGAAAGGCTGCTTTATCCTGTTGTACCCTGTCAGCAGAAAAACTGCCAGGGGCAATGCTGTCATCCGACCTGTGGACAGCTCCCAGACTGACCCATTCAGCCGGGGCAGATCTGGCAGTGGAAAGGCTGCAGGGGCAAGTGGTCCGCTGACCTCCCCCTTCTTCGTAGCCAGCAGCACCCTTTGTGGGGCTCCGGCCACAGTACTTCCAGCAGCAAAAGTGCTGCGGCTGGACTCAAAGCCCCGGGTGATGACAGGCAGGGAGGGGAGCCCTGGCCAGAGGCAGCAGCAGGAACTCCACTTCTCCCTTGTACCCTGTGAATGGTGGCTCCACTGACGAGGTGAAGCCGCAGGCAACCCCAGACGATGCGGAGCAGCAGGCAACCCCAGACGATGCGGAGCAGCAGGCAACCCCAGGCGATGCGGAGCAGCAGGCATCCTTGGGCGAAGCAAGGCAGGCATTTTTGGGCAAAGTGAGGCAGGCATCCCCTGGCAGTGACAGAGTCAGGACCAGTTGTGGTGCTGTGGTTGGCCACTGTGGCAGTGGTGGTGCTAGCCCTCTTCATGGCTGCTGCAGCCAGGCTGTTTTCCGCCATGTTCCCCTCAGCAGACTATCCAGTGGCTGTTGAGGAATGCTAGCATTCTCCTTCTGGTGAAGGGAGAGACAGCTCCTGCTCCTCTCCCCCTGGTGGTGATGGTGGGGGAAGTTATACCAGCAGGCATTCACCCTCTGCTGTTTACAATGTTTAATGTGTTATCTGATTAAGCATTGCAGCGTGTGAGTGAATGTTTCACAGGTTGATGCTGGTTTCTCTCTCACTCTTTTTCAGCAGCCTGCTACAGCCTGTTTCTCAGCTTGTGAGATGATGAGGTTGTGGGGTCATCACAAACATGGATTCCAGCAGTGAAGGAAGAGGCAGACAACTGCTCTGCACAACAGTTGGTTCTGCTCTTTATTAATACTCTTAATTATGGGTCGTTTTCTTAGACTCGTTACTCATAACTCTCCCGATGACAGTGCCTTCTTTTATGCAGCACAACTCCTCCCACTCTTCACTTACTGGCCCATTCATAGTAGAGTATCCCATTGGCTATGCATTTTACCCTGCTCCTCCCCGTTTGTGATGCACCCAGAACCTCACTTAGGTTTTTGTTTTGTTTCTTGTAGTATTTTTATTACATTTTTTGATGGTTAAATGAGGCAGACTACACTTGCAGTGCTACCAAGGTACCAAAATAGAGTGAGAACAAGGTGAGACTTCTTTTTTTTTCAGTGGAAACTGCCCCAATAAAAACAGCACAAAAAGCTTTACATTTTAACAAGGACCTTGATCATTAATTAAAATCAATTATTTGCTTTGTAATAGTTAAAAACATTACTGAAATGACCAGGAGTAACTTTAAATGTTTTTAAACATCTGTTATTTATTAATATATAGTAGGTTTCATTGGTACTGTATAAATATGATGTTTTATAATATGAGTATGAGGCTGTACTAACAATGTAATGCCTGAAACTGGCAGCACTTTCTTAATGGTAACTAGCCTTATGATTCTTCACATTAGCTACTGGGGAGAGAGAGAGAGAGAGAGAGAGAGAGAGAGAGAGAGAGAGAGAGAGAGAGAGAGAGAGAGAGAGAGAGAGAGAGAGAGAGAGAGAGAGAGAGAGAGCGAGCAAACAGCCAACGGATGGATAGTATATGGTGCTGGACTTCCCAAAGGCAGAAGTATGCTGTATCAGTTGTAGTGAGATGGGTTGAACTGAAGAGTTTGGAGAGAATCCCAAAGCTCTCCCCCTCTGCCTTGCATAGGCTCCTTGGTTCTCCTCTGAGACCATTCTTATCAGTCCTGAGAGTCCTTCATCCTTCACCAGCTGTTCTTTCCATTCCCAAGCAATTGAAGTGAGGTCACCTTGCCCTTTTCTCCCAAAACAAACTATTACCTCAATCTGCTTTTTCTGTGCTTAACCATAGGCCACAATGCAAAACCCTCCACTTTTAAATGCTTGAACACACTGCCTCCATCCTTTATTTAGGACACACTCCCTTGAAATTTAAGTCCCCTCAGCTGTAACCACAAGGCCACACTGCCTCCCAGTCCCTCATCTTTAACAACGAGGCAACGCTGGCTGATATTCCCTTTGTGTAGTTGACATTAAATCCTTTCGGTTCAACCACAAGGCCACCCAACTCTCCAGTCCCTTGGCACAAACAACTAGAACACACTACCTCCCAGTGACTCAGCTTTAACAACTATGCAACACTGCCTCTTCATTTAGCAGCTTTAACCACTAGACCAGACTTCCAATCGTTCAATTCCAGCTAGCCACAGTGCCTCCCATACCCAGTTGTAACCACTTGACAACACTTTCTCACAGTTCAATGTCCTTCATCTCTTCCCTTCGACTATTGCATTTAGTATATTCTCTGCTAGTTAAATTTCTCTCTCCCATGATCGGGGTACCATGGCCAGATTGTATAATAAATTAACTCGGGGGGTGGATCTTGGACCGTGGAAAACAAGATAGAGAAAACATTTCAATTATTTTTGTAATTGAATGGAATATCAAGGTTATTTGGACTATGATTATAAAATTAATTTAAACAGGAAGTAACCAACAGATTATTACAATTTATCTCGTTTTGTTTACATGTCTCTAAGTTTTACACTTTACACAATGTGTATGCTATATCTATATATATATATATATATATATATATATATATATATATATATGGTGTATATTTGACCTTTTCAGGGCTCTTACAATCCAGTGGTGTATCCAGGATTTTGTGTCGGTAGGGGATGGAAATTTTTGCATATGGGTAATAATATATAAAAATATTTCTGTAAGTAAAAATGAACGATACTCCAAACTTGCAATGAACTCGAAATCGCACTATTAAGAAACGTGATGTTTCACCTCATAATCACATTTAGAACCACTGCTATGCAGTTATTAAACATACAAATGAAATAAAAAAGAATAACCTACTGATGTTTAAGTCCCCAAGTGCATCCTCAGGTTTTTCATTGCAAACTTATCGAGTACTTTATCAGGTGAAACAACAATGTCTCTGTGCTCAGAAAGCAAGGAAATCAATTCAGTCTAGCGTCTCCCATTGTATTTCTTGTGTTGGGTTTAATTCAAGCAGGTCGTGAGAAACTTCTTTCCATGTGAGCAGTAGTCACTGGCAGTGTTACAAACATCTGCAGTAGTTGAACAATATTTGGAAAAAAAGTTATTGTCAGTTATTTAGGGCACCTATAGCTCTCTGTGGCACTGATTGCAATTCCACATTGCAATTTCAGCATCAGATATTTCCACAGTATGTGTAGCATCATCTGGATACAAGTTTAAAAGAAGTTCTGCACTGTTGCTTCTTAACCTATGTACATTGCATGGAAGGATGCTATTAAGGTTACAAAGAAATGTTCTGTGTTTCATAAATTATCCCCTTAATTTGAGATGCATAAAAGTCTAGGACTGGAATTAAGAGTTTCTGGCGGTAGTAAGTTTCCCAAACATTTTCCAAATTATGGCTTTCCCTTGAATTCAAGGATGTCTGATCTGAATTCCATATTCAGCTGTTTTTTGTTTTTTTTTTAATCTGGTTAAATGCATTGGATTTTGTTTCTCAAACATGCAGAATCATGAGTATGCATATTTGTACTTTTCTCTGAGCCTTGCCTGTGCCCCATTTGTGTGGCCGTCCATTGCACTGGCACCATCATATCCCTGGTCTCACAAAAAATAAACATCAAGACTAGTTTACAACATTTGGTTTTCAATAGAATTAACGATAGCCTCCCCAGTCTAATTTTCTGTCGACAAGGAAAGGAAGTCTTCTATTATCACATAGTGTCTACTGTCACCCCTGTCCACATACCTAATACACACAGACAATTGGTCTATACCGATGTATCTTTCATTTCATCCACTAGTACAGCGAAACATTGAGCTCAATTGATTTTTACCACCAGCTTTTTAATTATGATTTCTCCGATTATGTTTAGAAACTCATTCTGTATGTCGGGGGTAATATGTGTATTCAAAGTAACAGTTTTTAAGTGGTCTATGGTAATATTGCCCCCTCAAGCTCCATATCTAAGCAAGGCTCTCAAGATACCATCATTTTGAGTTGGCTGTTTATACCAACTGGGCCTGAATCTTGATGCCCACGTAAAGCTAACTCCTGGTGACCACAGAGCATTCAGGTCTCTATTATGCTGTCAAAAAGACGGCTGGAGTAGGGGACGTCAGACCAGAAACAGGAGCCAGGAAATAAACAAAGAGATGGAGTTTTGGGGAAGCTGAGTGCTTGCTTGCGCTCAGCATTTAATGAAAAAACAGAACAGTAAATAAAAAGGCTTGTAACAAACAAAAAGCACAGGACACGGCACTCGTCACCAAAACAAAAAGACAAATAAAACAGACTATACAGACAAAACATGGTGAGCTTCTATTTTACCTACTATTGTTATTATTATTACCTCCTCTCCAATCCTGTTCTCCACTCACCAAACACACAACCCCGAGTGAGTGAAAACATGTTGCTTTTATGCAGCTTTACCGAGACTCGATTGCTAATCAGTCATTCAACTGGAGTCACGGTACCACTGCACATGAATTAATAAAGAGCAATTCTCCGTGCTCACATATGATTACTTTTTACTTGCACGTGAAGTGCTGTGCAATCCTTGTGCCTAAATACAAATATACATTTTAAACACTTGTGTTACACAGACCCGTTTATATCCTGTGTACCAATGACTACACTCCAATGTTAACACATAACATACAACACAAAATACACACAGGGGCAGGCACTTTGCCACATATGCTCTTCAGTTTTTTTTCTGTTCTCTGCAGCCTTCTGTTTTTTCCTGTCAGAGTCAAGCTTTTGTGCAATATCATCTATTTTCATTTGCAGCACACTGTTAAAGCTCTCTGACCTGACACTAGAATCCACGTGATACTTTTTTTTAATACTCACAAAAAACCTCAAGTGCATGCTTCCATTCACAAAATTCCTTGCTTATCAATCACCCTGGTTGTTGATAGGCACCCTTTTTCACAGTTTCAAAAGAAAATGCTACCGTACACAATATTTACAAAAACATCCATTTATAGCAGGAGAATAAACTAACCAGGAAATGTGTCCAACCAATGACGCTGAAAACTTAACTTCCCTGACACTGGAAATACATAGCTCTGGTGTCCAGCAGGGCTGGCGTCAGAGGGGGCTCGAGGGATGCAACTCCACCCGGGCCCAACCTCTGCTGGGGCCCATACCAAAGATATTCTATAATACCAGTCCATTATCGAAAAACAAAAACAAAAAATTGTTCTCTCGGTGGTTCAAAAATAAACCATGGCAAAGTTGTACTGTCAGTCAAAACACACATTATCAAATCAGAGCTACGTAGGCGGGACTCAGAGTGAAAATTTATAATAGGTCAGTGTCGATTAAAAAACAACTGTTCCATTTATGGGGGGTTTATAAATATTATAACAAACAGTTTACAAACAAGGTATATAATCACAAATTCTTCTGAAAAAAATAAACACATAGGCCTATCAGTCAACTTTAATTCTCTGTGTGAACTCCTACATCACACCCCATTTTTTGATAATAGACTTGCCTGGTTAAAAAAATAAATAAATAAGCACTCGGTGGAAGTAAGCTAACTTTTCCACAGTCGTGGTAATAACTACATAATGTATAGTATATCGACTATGCCATAAAAACACAAGTCAGGTTGTTCAAAGCGAAAAGAGCAGAAAAGACAGCTGGAAATTTCCCAAAAGAAGTCACCTTTATCTGATTTTTATGACTCAGCTACTTGACCTGACTTTGTACCAAAGAGCTAAGAGTTGAAATCATGAAACATAAACCTGTGCAGCTAAAGAAACTGACATTGATTTCCCCGAAAATCACACATAATTTTTACTCATTTTTGGAACAAAACTTCAAATAAATTTATTTTAGGCTGAGGTTTTTTTTGGGGGGGGGGGGGGGGGGGGGGGGGGGGGGGGGGGGGGCACTTCACAATCTTGCACCAGGGCCCAGTAAATCCTAACACCAGCCCTGGTGTCCAGCTATCTAATAAAACCGTTGTCCTCTCTGATTTTGTGAACTCCCCTTTGTGGCTAAAACAAGCACTATCATTATCATAATTATCTCCTGGCTCTACACATTGTGTGTTAGGTATCACTCTTGACTCAAGTTGAAGTTGATGTTCTGATACAGAACAAACTGAAGCAGGTCTATCTTCAGACTTCAACAGTTTTCTGTAGTTTAAAGGCAGTAGGACAGATGAAAAAATCACTGATTTTTGAGTTCTTTTTTTTTTCTTTTCATGTAATGCTAGTATTAACTGAAGCCATAACTTATATATTAATCTTCAAATGTAATGTCTCATCACACATCGGTTTGAACAGTATGTGCACATGCGTTGTCCAATCAGAGGAGTCAAAGGCTGAATCTGGTGTAATAATGACAGGACTTTGCCCAATCACTAGATATGTGTTTGACTGATTTAATTAGATTTTATTGATTTATTTACTTTTAAATGTGCTTAGGTGGGCAGTGAAGCGAATAGCTTGCAGGTCAGAGCTTATATTGGTTGGGACGGTGTTTTACAGTGTTGCAGACTGTTGACATCCCCCCCCCCCCCCCAACTCCACTCTTTGTTTATTTCCTGGTTCTGGTCTGACGTCCCCTACTCCAGCTGTCTTTGTGACAGCATACTAGATACAGCTTGGTACAGCTGCATAAAAACAACATGTTTTCACCCACTCAGGGTTGGGTGTTCGGTGAGTGGAGAATGGGAGAGAGAGTAGGAGAGTTAAAATATCGATTGCTATTGCATGCTGGTGGGACCAGTATGATACTTGTTTATTTATCTGCTCCCTATTGAGACGATATTAACCTTCTTACAACATTTGTTTGACGCAGGAAAATCAGCGTCCACTTTGAAGGTATACCTGGCAGCAATATTAGTGTGCCATGACAAAATTGACTCTGTGTCCACTGGGGCACGTTTCCTGGCAGTGCAATTTCTTAAAGAGGATCAGAGGCTTCATCCTACTATGAAAAGTATGGTCCCCGTCATGCACTGGGTGACAGATACAATAAGCTTGGCGTATGAACAGACGGACTCCCCGTTACCAGGGGACATTAAGGCCCATTCTACCAGGGGCCAGGCAACTTTGTGGGGTTCCCTTCATGGCGCCTCCTTAGATGAGTTATGCAATGCTGCTACATGGACAGGTAGTCAGACATTTGTGTGTTTTTACCGCCTTGATGTTGCAAATCGAGCAAGACCCTCTCTGGGCTCTAGAGTGTTGCAGGTGGCATTTCCTTAGGCGTCATGAAGGCTGAGGATATCGACGTGGGGCTGTACTGTCAGTAATCTGGAGCCACGACAGCTTTCCCATTCGGTGTTGGTTGTCATTCGAATTGAAAGGGAATGTTAGGTTATTACCATAACCCTGGTTCCCTGAAAGAGAACGGCAACCATTAACCTTTGAGGTCGTGTCCCCAGAAGCGATTTGCTACTCTGAGGATGTCCCTCTTCAACAGGAGGTGGGAGGCGTCTTCCTCCTCACAGCAGAGCCCTGATAAGACAGCTTTTTTATATATGCTCAGTAATTGATGGTTAGAGAGGCTTGTTCCATTTGGTAATGGCTGTCATTCTCTTTCAGGGATCCAGGGTTATGGTAATAACCTAATGTTCTGTATAATCAAAATAGAATTGTTTTCTGTGTGGCCGTCAATGTGACTGTTCCCGGGGTTTTTAGGTATAATGTAATATATCTCCTTTATTTCTGCATTCCCGCGTTTCATGCTTTGTGAGAATATTTAAAGCATATGACAAAAAGGTATATGCACGCACAGCCCGATATGTGTTACACGACTGGAGAAAACTACATTTTAAAACCAAAAACCCGCCAAAATGACCGCCGTGGCCCTTCTAGTGTTAAAGGAAGTAGAGGACAGAAATAAACATCGAAAAACTTTTTATATAGCTTACTAAAGTAAGTTATTTTGAAAAAAAAAAAAAATTGCAAAATTTCATTTTATACAAAACTGCACGCACGTATCTAAATAAACAGATTACCACAGGCTTGTTTCTTAGCAGAAAAACAAACGTGGTCATGCAAACAATTACATGCTACTTTCTCTACTGTTTAAATCTGAATCGATTAGTATTTGCTTCTCACAATTATATCAGTTATTTTAATTATAGAACTGTAAGTTCTACAGAAAAAACAAAACAAACAAAAAAAACACCCCAGATTAAATGAAGACTCGTGTGTATCCACTTTCTGTCATGTCGGTACTGCCAATTCAATCTGGCCAGCTAAGACACTGTTATGTTAAAGTAACCACCGTTTAAGAAAAAAAAAAAAAAAAAAAACACGTCGCTACACTGAGGACATAAAAAAAAAAAAAACATTTGGTAGCTTTATTTTTTCCAATTAAGGGGGCCAAACTTGCTCGCCCAGCCCTGTCAGAAAAGTGCAGGGGCCATGGCCCCCTTGCTGGCGGTGCCCCTGCACTCATCCATTTTAAGTTAGTTGAACATTCAGATTTACTTTATTTGTTCAAACGTAAATGGTTTAAGTAGAATCAGGGGACTAGATTCCTATCAGCCCTTGCGGGATGTGTACAATTTATTTTTGGAATTGTTTGTTGTTTATTGTATTGCTGTTTTGTGCATGTGTGGTTGCACAAGTGTTGTTTGCTTGTCTCTTGTGCTCCTGCCTCCTTGTGTTGTATGTGGCCACCCCTGTTTGGTGGTCAGTTTGAAGATGTGACCTCCACCCCTTCTCCCTCTGTCTACATCTGCTTGGTTCCAGCACTTGTAAATGCTGCCATAAGCAGAAGTGCTGCACTGGCAGCTAATAAAATAGCTTGTTGATTGCATATTCTGCTGCCTCAGTGAACTTTTTATTGTTTAAATGAAATAAAAATGTTCAAACTAACTTGACTATTAAAAAGTAACTTAACTCAAATGGATTAAGTTACATGAATATACATGTTATGAGTTTAATCAGCCCCAGAGAAAGTTAGAAAAACTAAATGAGCTAAACCTAATTATACTAAAGCAATGAGTTTACTAAATTTTTTTGAGCAAACTTGACTTATCAGGGTTTGCAGTATAGTTCTTTCTGTCTGTATCCTGCTGGAAATGCAATATGTTTGAAACTCTGATGGATCTGTAACAATTTGAATAAAGTCCAAAGTAACCACAAAAACAAAAAACTGGTTGGAAACATAGAAACAAATGTGAAAGAGCTATGTTTGTTAGTAATGCTGTTAATTGTAGAGTAACTATGGTCAAACCAATAACCAAACAAAATAAAAAGAAAAGAAGATTCAACTGATAACCACATGGTCTGGCACACAATATGACAGACTAACAAACATTCTGGTTCCTGATGACCACCTACAAAATGTTTTAATATGGCTGCCCCCTCCCCCAGACACCCACATTACCTGTCTTTTCCAGTTTTTAAACCTCCCTGTAACTAGCAACAGGCAAGTAACTCCACCTCCCAGCCAAGGGTAGCCAAACTGCAAAAGTGCAGTACCAGAAGAAACTACCATAATAAACCTAATAGCTGAACGGTAATAAAAACGAGTTGGAACAACTTGTAGTGATGGCTTTCTGCATGAGGTATTAATGTTATTAATTGTAAGTTTTACATTGTATGTGTGTCTTTTATAGTTAATTCTTTTTAATCGTTGTTTAAATTGTGTGAATGTGTTTTCATAATCGTTTTAATGTGCTTACTAATTCAGTTGCTTTAATATGCTTTTATATAAAGGTTCTATACAGTATTGGGTAAGTTTTGAGTTCTTTCATTTGCCATTTGGCAAAACCAGCTATGTGCAGTTTTGCATTGCCTAACACGACTGAAAGTCAGATGGGTGTCTGAGCTAAACGCCAAAAGGCAGGAGATTAGCAGAGATAATGGGAGACGGGAACTGAAAGACAAAATGGATGCGCCCTGCTAGGTACAACATGGTATGCAGCCCCCCCTTTTCCCCCGCAGAGGGAAGGTTCAGTGATAGAGTGGAAACCCCTATCATTGGACAGAAGTAAAACAAATGGGAGTGGAGTCAACAGTTGTTTACAAAGGTATAAATACCCCAAATGGTAAAGTGTTGTCAGTCTTTTCATCTCTTTCGAATTGACTCCATGGATATCCGTGCTTTCTGATACAAACTTACGCACTGAGCTGTACTGAGGCCTTGTCCGAAGTCAGTTTAAATCTTGTGCTTATATGATTGTATTGGAGGTATACCTTTCTTGTATATAAAGTGTTTTTGAATCAAAAACCATTTGTCAGCTTAATCTTTTTCACTACAAACTGCCTAAAAGAGCTTAAGAAAACTAGGCCATAATAATAATAATAATTTGAATATGGAGCTGACAGTTTTTTTTTTTTTTTTTTTTTAACTAAAGGACTAGCATTACCTGGTCAGGCATTGTGCCATATAATTAAGCTACAGCAAGTGACCCGGGTCCCAGCAACCCACCTCAGGATGTGGGTTGATACGCTTTTACCCGGGTTGAGAGACGAAATGCTTGACAGCTGTTCTTGAGCCGGAGCAACAACAGCCACCCAGATTTCTGGTTGTTCAGCCATATTTTTGTTGCTTGAGACACACCATGAGCCAGATTGCAGCAGGGATGAAGAAACATCCTATCTCTAATTGACATTTGGGCCGACGGTTCAATCCAGACATGCTTGGAAGGAAGCGTCAGTAACAAGCTGCTTTTGGGGCATTGATACACATATTGTTGACTTGCGTCTGTCACCCAGGTCAACCCTGCTTTATCAAAAGCAGTGTGAAAGCACATACCGACCCTCATGACACCGGGTCCTGCCCGGGTAGATTCTGACATGTGTAGATTATGCCAGGGTGAAAGGGACTTATGTAACCCTGGTTAAGGGCGTCTGCTAAGAAATAAATAATAATAATGCTGTGTGTATACATGGTAAAGTACAAATAAAACAATGCACAAATAAAGTAAATAAAACAGACAAGAGCACAGGAAAGATAATCAATATTGCTTTAATTTACTTTCTGATTAAATTACAAATCATGGAATGATCTCTGGTAGCAATCACAGTAAGGAACAACAAGCCAGTGCAATGCTACACTGACAAAAAAAGACATATAAAGGAGAATCGTACCTGAGGCTCAGGACTGGAAACTTGCTCTCCCACAGGCCTCTTCTGGAGAAGGGGGCTGGGTACCAACACCAACCCATACTGGACAACTAGGATTTCCTCTATTTTATATTCTAGATAAACCATTTACATCAACTTTCCTAACTTTGTACTAATGTCACTTTAGGAAAGTACATTTCTAAACACTAGATATCATTGTTGATTTATTTTAAAGCACATGTTGTCCTTACATGACATCAGCTATAGTGGCCATGAAAAATAGACAGGACTAACAAGTTTAACATATTGACTTGTTACTTCTTTCACTCAACAGCAGTCATTTTGTTTGGCTGCTGGACATAAAACAGCAGCAGACTGTATGATATGCACAGAAGTTAATCCTGAGGTTACCTATGCAGAGCCATGGCTGGGCTTAGGGCTAGGCAGAGATGATGTAGGGGATGTGTGGACAAAACTTCAGTTTTATGGAAAGGTAGAAAAATAGGCAAGCTTTATAAAACTGGTACATGATTATGACTTAATCTAGAGGCTTGCCTTGGAAATACAGGATACTTTAGAATTTAGTGAATGGAAGCGCCTAGCCCTTGTGACATCATGTAGATATTTCTACGAGGACACATCCCAAGTGACTTCACTGCTGGGTAACACAGCCAAAGGCTCTTTCATGCTATAGCAGGTCTCCCAGATTATGAAGATCTCTTGTTTTCTATAATTTACCTCAGTGCATTAAAAAAAGGTTACCTTGGCTTTATTGAATTATATAGAAACATAAACATGATCTGGACGCCCTGCTAATGTTTTCCAGTAATTAACAAAAGGCAAAATCAAAAACTCTATCTATATTGGCAATTGTACATTTTGTATCTGATATATACAGCAAACAATACACCATTTTAGTGAACAGCGGAATCCCGATCTTTTATCCCCCACAAAATTGGAGAAGCTGGCAGTCAAGTGTGTAGCACAAACAGAATCTGATCAAATCACACCGTCAAACCATAATCCCTCACACTGAAAGACTTAAACACAGATTTCTGCAATATCAAACATTCTTAAACAGAAGCACTTGTATTTTAAGTTTCTTTTTTTTGAAGGAATTGTAAATGCGAAAATTAAAGATGAATTGCTTTTACTTCTAGAAATGCTACTTGCCACATCAATATTGAAGAAGCATAATATGTTAGTACAGGTTTGAGATGTACTGTAGTTTAATATTTTTTTCAGAAAAGCAGCGAGAAAGAATTCTGAATTTCTAGCTCGTCAACTCAATCAGGCAGGAACTTTGCCCGGTTACCATTACTGGAAAAAAACAGCATTTTGTAGGGAGTAAAAACCAACCAATTGGACAGTTTGTTGGATGCCTAAATGTCAATAGCACTGCAAATACACTCACAGGAACCAGTATACAACACAGAAGTAAACACACACGCACAGATAGGGGCACAGTAGCACAGAAAGAGTGCAAATTTATAAGAACACCTCAAGATTTGTTATTTATATCCTTTATATACCTACTGGTCAGTAAACCAGTGATGTAGAAACATTAGGCACCCATGTGTGAAATTGTTACACTGCATTGTGCTTTTAAGCATCTTAAACAACTTCTAAAAAGCCTCATGCATGTTATCATTTGTGGCTATGTGTTCCCTTTCTCTTACTATTTTAAATTAATTGCATGTGTGGTCTATTAAAAGTCAGTTACATTAGACAATCACTACTTTGCTTATCTTGACAATTTTCCAAGATTTTCAGTTTCAGATTTGATTTTTCATATGCACAATAAATCAAAACAGAAGCAATGGGGGGGGTTCTAATAAAATGTGCACACTGCTGTATAGAACATACATACATAAATACATGCAATCTCGTCTACTATAGTTTAAAACAGGACCAATACACATACACAAAAAAATAACTATGGTCTAAATAACAAACAGAAAATGTATATGAAAGATATTTAACAGAAAACTGATGCTCACTTTGCAGGAGTTCGTCATTTGAAACACACATACATACACACACCTGTACCCTATTAATTAGGGAGATCTGCCACATATACTACCCACCGAAAAAACCTAAAAAGAATTTATCAAAGCACTTCAACAGCAAGTGTTTTCTTGCTTTATTTATAAGGGTGCTGAGGTCAAGATATCTGGTTACACCTAAACACAACACACATATTTATGCAAAAACTCACTTAACAAATCACCCTTCGCTTTTAGCATTAAACAAGCAATTACAAACACACACACACACACAGTAATTCCAGGTGTTGCTCATGAAGATTAAAGTCTTATTGAACAGGCTGCAGGGTTTCAAACACAACACATTACTTTCTGTAGTTTCCTGCTCTGTTTTACATATTCCTGCAATATCTTCTTCAACAAAAAGCACAATTTGATATTTATATTAATGTATCCCTGGCCATAAATCCGTTTTTAGCAGATATTTTTGTTTCACATCAGTTATGCAGTTAAGTCTTCCCGTCAAATTGTCTTCTGAGCCCTGTATAATGATAACGACCTTTACAGACTCCAACCCGGTTAGATTGAAGATGCAAGGTGTACAGGGGTCATACATTCAACTAGATCAATATTTATATACTCAAAATGTGTTAAAGACATTGCAGCACAGAATGAAATCTGCTTTCTGTCTAAACACTGTTGAATTACTTAGATTTAAGCAATATTAAGATTATTTATTTATTGCCATTATATGGCGTTTGTCCTGCATATTCATAAACCTGTTCAGGCCCCTCTGAACCTGTGTCGGAGCGAGTAGTAGGACAGATGGACCTATCAAAATGCTAACTTTGGGAGAACAGTCGGGAACCAATGAAATGTTTCTGATTGAACAGGTTGAACTGAAACCACCGATGTTGTGAATTAAGAAGGCATTTTGACAGGAAGACCTGATCATAACTGACTTCGAACAAAAATAACTGCTCAAAAGTGACTGATGACCATTGATGTTAATAAAATACCTAAACTTCAAATTATGTTGAAAAGGCTATTGCAGGAATACACACAACAAAGCAGAAAGGTAGGGAAAGTAATGTGTTGCATTTTAAACCCTACAGCTTGTTCGGTAATATCTGAAGTCGTTAAGCTGCAATGATAACTTTTGCACTGATGCAATGGCTTCTGAGGCAGTGAAACGATAAAAGGTCAACTTTCCTGATGTAGTGGTACTGGCCCATACCAACCACACTCCTTTTTGTAATGGAGTCAATGTAGAAATGTATTCAAGAACTTCTAAACAGACATTCTACTGAGATTTTTTTGTTTCTCTGCATATTATAGGTGAACATGTTTATTTGTTCATTTATGAATACCAATGCTCTGAACTAAACACACAATAACGTCACCAACAGAAGCAATTGTTCCTTACAGTTTCCTGGTGTTCATGAATGTTCTGAGCCACATAAAATCAACAACTGCAGCATAAAGTATTGAGAGGTGGTTAAGTAGAGGCATGAGATTACATTTTAAATTATGACAGTTATCTTTAGACAAATAACAAAACTTTTTTTTCTTTCAATTTGAAGACATTGTAGTAAACAAAATATTTCCATAAATGTTTGCACTTCAATTAGTTAAATAGGTCTTAAATGTGCTGCTCTAAAAGAAAACACAGGTTTTAGTAAACATGTGTTTTCATTTTAAAACATGACACAAAATCTGGTACTACACTAGGATGCAAAGTTAGTTCTCATTTTCTATGCCTTACTCCCAGGAAATCTATTACACTTGCACTTCTGAGGTCATTTCCCCATAGCCGGGTCTTCTGGGTCAAAACACTTTACTGGCTCAATGCATGCCAGTCATAGAAGAAGCAGCTGTTTGGTTTATGACAGAAAAGAAGGCGCTAAAGGGAGGAGGACAAATCCACTCTCCAGGTGAAATGACCGAAGAACAAGGCTCATGCAAAAAGAGATATCTAACTTATTGTAGTTTAAAATAAAAATCCATGCTATTACATGCATTTCTTTAAAAACTTAACATTGACAATCCTGTATAACAAAGTGAAGTATACACCAGGTGTGATTTAGGATATTATGTTGTTAGCTATAAACACTAAAATCAGTTTTAGTTTAACAAAATAATTACAATGTAATCCCAACCACAAGAATCCCAGAATTTCAGATATTGCACGTTCTGTTGAAAAGTTTTACACTTTTTTGTTTTTCAATTTGCAAAAACAGCCGATTAATGGAACTACACTACAAATACACAAATCAGGTACTTAATTTAAGAACGCACACTGCTTTGAAAAATTACCACCAATGTGTCCTACTTTTGCAGAACATAATCATGTCTTTAAAATATGAAATCACAACTTAATATATTTGTCTAGTGGGAGGCACTCTCGAGGGTTTAAAGAAATAACTGATTGTACAATAAATAACTTTGAACA